>NW_024412377.1:41443364-41451790 GCF_014898765.1 Herpailurus yagouaroundi
CCCGCCCCCGCCCCCGCCCCCGCCCCCGCCCCCGCCCCCGCCCCCGCGGTGCCCTCGCCCCGCCCCCTGCATCTTGCCCAACCAGCTGACGCAATTTCTAATTGGTCTGAAGATGGCTCTTCCCTTTCCGGCTTCTGGTTTCAGCTCCCTCCCCTCATCTCTGTGGGCCTAGAAGGGGGTAACAGCGGCAAGGCTACCACCCCTGAGCGACCACGTGATCCCTTGTGGTTCCTCTTGGTAAACAAACCTTCCCTAGATTACTCTTAGGTGCGGGTCCCATCCATTTCTCACTGGGAGCCTAACTCTCACAGGTCTGCCCATGAGCACCTCACTCCCCACGAGGATGACCCCATGATGACTCTCCCCACCCCCATTCTGAGTCTGCCGATCTTGGAGATCAGACAGGAGGGAGGAGGACCTGAGAAGCCCATGATGGCAGGGCCAGGTTTGGCTTTGGGTAAGCCCTGGCGATTTGTGGGAGAAGAGCTGTTGAAATCTCTCTACCAGAATGCAGGCCTACCTCCTCTTTGTCCTCGGTCTGGGGCCCTGCTTGTCAATGCTGCAGCAAATAGGAAAAATGTCACTGACCATACCCTCACGGACGGCCTTCTGGTGCAAGATAGTGAGGCTTCCAAAAACACAGAGGTTTCGTCACCGTAGATCTTTCTAATGCCAGCTGATGTTTTCCATTTATGAAATTCTCTTACTAGAGCTAGCTTTGCCCTGAACGTTTGTGAGCGGGCAGTACTCGGGTAGCTAGCTGTCACTCTTACCAGGAGAGAAGACAGGTGAGGGAAGCAGAGCAAACACCCTCAGTCTGACCCAGCGGGTCGTGAATTTTCCGCACCGGAGGACAGCGTCCTATTTGTATAACACGTTACAGTTGAACGACGGCCTTTCATCTCCAGCGGCTGGCACACGGCTGAGTGATCAATCTCCGTTTCGTAAATGATGCAATGAATGTGTAGCGTCTTTTTCTCCTCTTCAAAATAACCCTAGAAGGTAGGCAGAACAGAGATTCCCAGTCCCACTTCACAGAAAAGGCAACCCGGGTCCAAGGGGGTGGGAGAAGTTTCTGGAGACCGCACAGCTAGCAACTATAACAGCTCAAACCAGAATCTAGGTGTGTCGGGCACCCGAACCGGTCCGCTTACGGAGGACACCGGCCCGTCGTCAGAGAGGGGAAGGGCTTCTGGAAGGCGTAGGGGCTTGGATCACAACCTGCCTGGACAGGCACTGCTGTAGCCCAGTTGGGAGCTGCCACGGGGCGTTGGAGATGGGTAGGCAGAAGTTCAGGCTGCAAAGCAGCTGGGAATTGAGCAAAAGGAGAAAGAGAAAGATCTTCCGGTGCCAAGACTCCAGGGAAACGTTTGTTGACTTTTTGCTTTGTATTGACTATTTCCAACTAGGCGTGGAGCTAACTTTTTGATACAAGGACTCCCCGGGGTGGGTGGGGAGTTCATGACCCCGTTGCCGTGGCTCTCCAAGCAACCGCAAAGCCACAGCAGCTCCAGGCAGATGCCTGGATTACGCGGAAAGCGTGGAGGGAACTACACAGAAAACAGCGAGCACTCCTGGGAAAGCCAAGACAGAACAACAAGAATTTAAAGGGCAAAACAAGAACGGCGAGAGGGGTGGGACCACCGTCGTCAGCGCTGTGCCTTCGGGATGCCAGCGAGGCCTCTCCTGGACTGCTGCCCTGCAAAATTGTTCCCTAGAAAACTGAACTAGGACAGGTCCAGAGGAGCCAGCAGCCTTAGCTCTCAGCCAGATCTCTTAACATGGGTCTCTTGGTGGGATACTCTAAACACGTAGATAGGAACTTACATACACCCCCCTGCTCATAAGCTGTCCTTGTTCCCTATCACCTGCAGAGTGAAGTGTGGGTGCTTCTCCAAGAGCCCACGGGCCCTACTGAATTTTTCTCTCCACCTGCAACAATTTTCTTGAATTGCATTTGTGCAGATTTCTCCCTCCTTGGCTAACTCGGGTTTATCCTGAGGCTTATGCTTCAATGTTTCTTTTTCCAGGGCGCACCCGGCTCCACAGTGGACCCAGCGCTCCTTCTACATGCTTCTACAACATCACCCACCTTTAATAATGGCCACACTGCCAACTGTGTCAGGGGCATGCGTGTGGCATCCTCCATGTATGTCCTGTGGGCAGCAGTGGTCATAGCCCTTAGGAAGGGTCCGTTAAGTATCTGTTCATTAAATAGGAGGGAGAACTAGTTAATGTCTTTGTAAGAACCTTCTCTTTCCCCATGCAAGGAGGGAAGGGGAAATAACCAAGTGGGGAGGAGATTTAAGCAAAGGGATTTTCTGAAGGCTAGAAACCCGATGAAATAAATGACCCTTAGTCTAGGGGTGGTCAAGCAGTGTATTATCTCCTTTGATTATCTCCTCTTCCGGTGCAGCCACAAATGCTTCTGCTGAAAAGAAGGACCACATTGGAAGTATTGGAGAGATTTGGAGATCTCCTTCCTTGCGAATAAAAGCAGAGAATCAAAATCCACCGAAAGTCTGGACACGTCCAAAAAGCGATCGCACTCAAATCGCTACTGCTCAGGCCGGAAAAGCAACTCGTATGAGGCCCAGAGATGCCGGTGTTTGACCTTGGTCCCAAGAAAACTGGCCTCCCTGTGGATCTGTTTGCCTAAAACTGTTGACACCAAAGCTCCAAACAATATGATTCACCCATAGAAAATGATCAATACGTGAAGGGAGAAATGATGACAGAGACTTGTCCGGGTCAACTGTTGGCATGTAGGGTGGTCAGTAACTGGCTGCTGAGCGGTAGAAAGAATAAACGAATAATAAATAGGTCTGCAGTTCAAGATTTCTGCCACCAGATGGCGAAGTTCTTCTCCTTTTTTTCCTGCAAATGGAAGCATCATTTTGGAGATTTTTAAGTGGGAGGATTTACCTTAAAATCAAACAGTTCTCCGGAGAAATAACATCTTTTATTAAGATATTTATGGGCACGTCTACAAGCCATGCATACTTAGCTTGAACATTCCACAAATAGCAATAACATTTTTCTCATTGTCTTTGCTATCCCTCCTGACTCCCCACTCCAGTCAGCTCTGGACAAATAATGTCATTAGAAGGAGACGGTGTCCCTGGGTGTGAGCAGCATCATGGTTAGAGGGGGAGGGGCACCTGGGTAGCTCAGTCGGTTAAGCATCCGACTCTCGATTTCGACTCAGGTTCACGAGTTCAAACCTCACATCGGGCTCTGCACTGACAGTGCGGAGCCTGCTTGGGAGTCTCTCTCTCTCCGTCTCTCTCTGCTCCTCCCCTGCTCACGCTCTCTCAAAATAAATAAATAAAAACTTTAAAAAATTTAAAAAGGAAACAGAGGAGGAACGCTAGATGGTGGTGGCGGGGGAAGTTGAGTATCTAAGAAGCTCACGCTCTTTGGGGATCAACAGACCTTTACCCCAGTTACGATACAATGTATCGGATACTAGAATGTTGGCGTGTGGATGTTTTGTGGACCCAGAGGTGCGAACAACAACCCCGTCTTAGTTGAGGGGGGTACAGTAAGTCCTTAGAGGCATAGCTCATGGGTTGGATGGACTTTGAAGGATGAGAAGGAATTCACCAAGGTACCAAAGCAGGAAGAGTATTCACTCATTCATCACATATCTACAGACTGCCCGTCACTCTGCTGGTCACTGCGGATACAGTGTGAGGAGCAGGGGCCGGGGGGTCCTTCCAGCAGAGAGAGCAATGAAATGCTCTCCAGGAAGAAGACTCAGCCCCTGTGAAATTATTTGTGACAGGTGGGGAAACCTCCAGGTATATTTAAGAACCAACAGAAAGTTGCTGTTGTGTTAGGATGTACATTGGGAAAGGAGGGAGGAAAACGGGGGCGGGGGCGGGGGCCCTTGGGTGGCTCAGTCAGTTAAGCGTCCAACTCTTGATCTCGGCTCAGATCATGATCTTGGTTGAGATCATGATCTCACGGTTGGTGAGGCTGAGCCCTGAGTCGGGCTCTATGCTGACAGCAGAAAGCCTGCTTGGGATTCTCTCTCTCCCTCGCTCTCTGCCCCTCTCCAGCACATTCTCTCTCTCTCTCTCTCTCTCTCTCTCTCTCTCTCTCTCCCTCTCTCCCTCAAAATAAATAAATAAACTTAAAAAAAAAAAAGAAAGAAAATGGTGGGAGCTGAGACCAAAGAGAAGGGCAGCATCTAGTTTGCAGAAGACCTCAGACTTTATCCGAAAACTCAATCTTTCCCAAACAAGTGTCATACCCATAGCAACCTCACCATTTCTTCCACAGCCTCATTCTGTCAGAACTATTCTTTCCTCATTTTTCTTTCGATAAACTTAATTTTTTACCTTAACTATTTTTAAGGAGAACAATACGATGGCTCTTACTAAATATAGAAAAAAAAAATGAGATCCTTTGCC
Organism: Herpailurus yagouaroundi; assembly: GCF_014898765.1. Classification (NCBI taxonomy): domain Eukaryota; kingdom Metazoa; phylum Chordata; class Mammalia; order Carnivora; family Felidae; genus Herpailurus; species Herpailurus yagouaroundi. The sequence goes on from NW_024412377.1 coordinate 41,447,783, forward strand.
ATGAAGAGCAGGTAACCAGAAAAATAAATACAAAACCAATAAAATTTTCAAATGCCTTACATAACCTCCGAAAATGTTCTCAAGCAGTTCACATCCTGTACTTCAGGATGTGGGGACAGAGGACACCGAGAGGATTGAATTAGGAAACTGCGGAGTTGAGATTGCATTTTAAAAATCAGTGCTAAAAGCGCTATTCCATTTATATCCCCTACAAAAATGTGATAATGATCCTGGCAGCCGTAAAAAGGGATATTCCTGGACAAGAACTTCTCCTCCCAAGGGGCTTTCCAGTGGAGCGTTACATGAAGCCAACTTTGAAAGCCCTGCTGAAGAGTAGGTTACCACACAAAAACTCGGAGACAGACCGGGTAAGGATCGCTGAAATCCCCATGTTTAGTGGCATTTCCTCCAGCTTGGGGAGGATGGCTTAGCTACTTGGCAGCTGACAAATAAAGAGATTTGGATAAAGCTCCTGAAAATGAGGAACTAGCTCATAATTCTTGACTAAGGAAAGCCGCAATACAAAGTCTAATAGACTCTTTTTTGTTTGTCTTATGAACTCATATCTGGCAGCTTAGAGGAAGAAGCCTACTTAAGTACCCATCTCCTGGCACATTTTTAGCTTTTCATTTTTGCCATTTGACAAATATTTATGAAGCACCTATAAAAAGGCATGTGCGGAGTAGAAATCTAAGGTGCTAACGGGGTTACCCATTCAAATGCTAACAGGTGCCAGGAGAGACATGTTAAAGAGAGAAGCAGCCCAGCGGAGGCCAGTCGGGCATGGTGGGGACTGTGGTGAACTGGAGAACACAGTCTGCATTCCCAAACAGAAACTGCTATCAGCTGTAGTCAACAGTGGCAATGCAGGAATGCGCGGCCCGTGTTGACAGGACTTCAGATGTTTCAACCAAAAACAAATCACTGCACAGTGGTCATTCTATTTAGGGGGACAGTGCAGGGTGGGAGGAATACCTCTTGAATTTTAAAGCTGCCAAGGAAATCAAAAAAGTTTTAAATACTCTGAGAGCCAAGTAAAACAGATCTACAGATGGGATGCAATCCGAGGGCTCCAGAGAGTGACCTCTGGGTGTCTCAGAGTCTCAGCCTTTTTGGGGCTTGTGTGTTGGGAGATAAGACGTGTTCATAAATAACTCTGATACAGAACATGGTGATAAGTGTTGCGTGAGCCAGACAAAGTGCTGGAAGAATTCAGAGGAGGAAGAAACAACCGAGTAACAAAGCCCTAAGTGGGGAGTAGAGGTTTTGCACAAAGCTATTTCTGGCCACATTTCAAGGAGCCCACTAACCTCAATGAGAAAGGGAGAGAGAGGTGTCCAGGGAGCCCAACAGGCAGGTCAGTGAAGTAGTTAATAAAGTCAGGACCGAGCATCAGAATACCCCAGGGAGCATGTTCACGACGCACATGACTAGCCCTGACCGCAGACGTCCTAAATAGGAACTGCCTGGGTTGTGAATTATGCACTCAAATTTTAAAATATCTCTTCAGTAAATCCTCATTAAGGCCCTTCTTTAAGAATCTCTGCTCAGGGGCACCTGGGTGGCTCAGTCAGTTGAGCCTCTGACTTTGGCTCAGGGCATGATCTCACGAGTTCAAGCCCCGCGTCGGGCTCTGTGCCGACAGCTCAGAGCCTGGAGCCTGCTTTGGATTCTGTGTCTCCCTCGCTCTCTGGCCTCCTCCTCCTCTCTCTCTCTCTCTCTCTCTCTCTCTCTCAAAATTAAGTGAACATTGAAAAAAACCTAAAAACAAAAAAGGAATCTCTGCTCAAAGGAGGTGACCTCAAAATGCTGACTAAAACAACGAATATGATTCTTTCGTCCTCATTCCCCTCAATTCAGACAAACTAGGATTTGTAGGCTGTCGGGTTGCCACCCAGAGTTAAGGCAGACTAGAATGTACTGGGAATATATAGTCTGTGTCTGCACCAGGGGACCCCAGCCAACGGGTTGTGCCAAGGCCATTGATGGGCCTCAGTAAAGCACTGAATTAGACCATAAAAAGCACCTTCTTTTTTTTTTTTTTTTAAGTTTATTTACTTGCTTTGAGAGAGAGAGAGAGAGAGAGAGAGAGAGAGAGACGGCAGGAGGGGCAGAAAGAGAAGAAGACAGAATACTGTGCGGACTGTCCGTGCAGACCCCGATGCGGGACTTAAACTCACAAACTGTGAGATCATGACGCGAGCCGAAATCAAGAGTCAGGTGCTTAACCAACTGAGCCACCCAGGAGCCCCTAGAAAGCACCTTCTTGCTCTTGGTCTACTTGGAGCGGGCGCCATTTTGTTATTCACACAAAGGCTCTCTGTGCTAGACTGGCCTGCAGATTTTACAGGAATTACTGTATTTCCAAGCCATCTTTCTCTAAATGCTACCTAATAACAAATTCCATAGCCCTTTTATTGGCACAGAGTAAAAAGAAAACATGGCCCTAAGCGTATATTGAATATGCCTAGGATTGAGGATGGGATTTGTATTCAACACAGTGCTATAAATCCAGGAAGTTCACCCACACGTTTCCAACTTATACTCAAAGCCCCATCGGAATCTTTCCATCTATGCTTAAACTTTCAGCTTCTTTCAGGCATCTCCGGGCTCAGTTTTCACATCAAAGAAACCCAGCAAGTAGTCCCTGTTGTTTCACTATTTTTGTTGCCACATGAGAGATATCTCTGGGCTCCCTCTCGCCACCGATCATCCCTCCTGAGGCCCGCTTATCCAAACACCGATCTACCCCCAACAACTCTTGTTTCACACTGTGCGCCGTCCCAAAGTAGGCGAACAAAGAATGCAGTGTTCTTCGGTTGTTTGAATCACATGCATTTCAAAGTCAGGGCAGCCTTTAGCATGCAGAGGGGGGCTGCTGCCTCAGAGGGCCCCTCCCTTTTGGGCTACGACCATCTCTTATTTCCCAGTTCCCAGTAAAATTGCAAGTTGTACATGCCTTCGAAGCTGTGAAGTGAAAAAGGCTTCCTAATTAAAGTCGACGACTCCACAGAGCTCTAGCAGCGACCGTCATTAAAAGAGGAATATTTGCATTTTGTGAACTATGTGTGCTGCCCAAAATAAAATAAGGGGAATACCCTTGAATCCTGCGAGGGGAAGTGACCCCAGGAACCTTGAAGCTGCAGTCGGAAGGGTGGGCACTGCTCATTCAGCTCCATTAGGCTTGTGTACTTGCCAAGGAAGGTACCAACTCCTTTCAACAACACCGCTGCATGCTGCGTGAATTTTGTAGTTTAGAAACGTTTACACCCACTGCTTCATTTCTATTTTCACAGCACCCTTGAGTGGTGGGCCGAGCAGGATTATTATAAGCATCTTACGAAGAAGCTGTAATGTAGCAGCAAAGCCATGTTGCTGCCAAACGTCCCTTTACCCTTCTCCTAATTCTCCTCCGGGGAGCACCCTCCCCCGTTCTTGGTCCGTGTGCTTTGGCAGGATCTGACAGCGCCATTTGTCACTCTCGGGACGGGAAATGTGAATCAGGATACTAGACTCTTCAGGTCCCGCAAATTACTTCAGGGACAGGCCTATACTTGGTTAAGGTTAATGAGATGTGAGAAAGCTTCTTTTGGTTGGTGGAGAGATGTGTCTACCTCCCCCTTTGTTTTTTGAGAGAGAGAGAGAGAGAGAGAGAACACGAGCAAGCATCAAGTGGGGGAAGGGCAGAAGAAGAGAGAGAGAGAGAGAGAGAGAGAGAGAGAGAGAGAGAGAGAGAATCTTAAGCAGGCTGCACACTCAGCATGGAGCCTGACTTGGGGCTCGATCTCATGACCGTGAGATCGTGATCTGAGCCGCAATCAAGAGTCAGTTGCTTGACCGACTGAGCCACCCAGGCGCCCCTACTTTGCTTCTTACCATCAGATGAGAACCACCAGAAAGAGAGACTCAGTCTGGGTGAAATGATTGGCTTTCAAATCTTGAAGCAATTACATTTTCTTTCCTCCTCTTCCTCCTCCTCCTCCTCCTCCTCCTCCTCCTCCTCCTCCT
>NW_024412377.1:41451890-41481940 GCF_014898765.1 Herpailurus yagouaroundi
TCTCCTTCTCCTCCTCCTCCTCCTCCTTCCTCTCCTCCTCCTCCTCCTCCTCCTCCTCCTTCTCCTTCTTCTCCTCCTCCTTCTCCTTCTTCTCCTTCTCCTCCTCCTCCTCCTCCTTATTCCTTTTTTTTGTTTTGCTTAACCTAACTTGTGCTGGGATTGATTGATACACGCAACTGAAATTCAAATTCAAAATGCTTATGGTATCCGCTTTCCCATAATGTCACTTGGCTTGCGGCCCACAGAGGTGCCCTAGCCCCCGTTCAGCATCACCTTTCTGCATTTCTGCGCATGTTGTTAACTGGCAACTTGTCTCCATGTTTCAGGGACAGAAGTGAGAGAGGAAATGTAGCCAACTCCTCTTTATGCGGTCTAAAAATTTCTGGCTACTGACCAGCCAGTGGATTGCATACCCTTGGCTCAAGTGCACCCTTCCTTCCTGACCCACCCCGCAGTGGCCAAAGGGTGGGGATGGGGAAAGGCCGATGGGTGATAAGGCACAGGACATGACCACTTACGTGGCAGAGGCTTAGAAAAAACAGCTCACTTAGAGACTGGAGGCACAGTAAACCTTTCTACAGAGCTAGTGCTTCTCAGTAGAGTCTCAGGGATCCACAAATTCTTGGGCATCCTATGATGATGATATAAGTTTTCATTTTAGTTTTATGATCATGCGAACATTTTTAATACTTGGGTCACCAGCATAATGACCTGAGGAAATTTCTGGGTCTGTATCCATTCTGTTTATAAAGCAGACTGACCCCAAGTAATGCCACTTAGCTATGACGGCAAGTGAAAAACAAAGATACAGGCTGTCTTAATAACTAAGTGATGTGTTCACATCAAGTGAGAGCCAAATGACATCACAGAACTTCATGGAACAAAAGTTTTGCAACAATGCAAATAAAAAATCTGTGAGGAGAAATCTGAGGCTCGTGGGAGACAAGACAAGTCAAACTCCCAGTAGCCTTCAAATTGTATGCTGTCTGCTAATGTTATCTGCTATTTCAACCTCAAGCTCTGCCCTCAAAAGTCTCAGAATTCCCTCTTGGGTACTGTAGCAATGAGTAAGGTAAGCAGGGATGCCTTGCCTTTGGGCTTTAATGTCCAGGCGAAGAGAGTTCTTGAAGGAGCAGGTAACCAAGACTGAGAATAACATGTTTTATAGAGCGGATACATATGTGTATTTGCTAAAATATCATAACCACTAAAAATGAAATAAATTGCCTTAAGAAACCAAATGCTTGGTAAGATAAATACATAAGGTGCACTTTTCATTCTTCTTGGGTCTTAACTCTTATTAATCTCTACTAAGATAAATGACTTTATTCTTTGCATTTTTGTTACTTAATAAGACTTTCCATGAATCTCCAAAACGTTCACCTTGGAGTCAAAAGCTCTTCCTTGGGCATACTTACATCTGGTACTTTAAGGATCTAACCCAGTGTGTTACTAATCAACTCCCTTCCTCTATTCCTTCCATCTTTCCTTCCTTCCTTCCTTCCTTCCTTCCTTCCTTCCTTCCTTCCTTCCCTCCCTCCTTCCTTTCCTTCTTCCATCCCTGCTTCACAAATATTTACTGAAAAACTGCTGTATTCCACTCTGTGTGCTAGGTGCCGAGTACATAACAGAAAGCCTGCCAGCTATGATCCCTCTCATAATGACCTCATTGCCAAATAGGCACCTCCGTTGAAAACCCTACCTACTTGCTTGGGTTGAATCAAAGCTCCACTGTTTTTGATTTTTAGCTTGTATAAGGCAAAAGCTGTTAAGAGAGAAAAGAAAGGTAATGTCTTGTCTTTGTGTACCAACACATTTCTGTTTCTTTTTTTTTGGGGGGGGGAGCTTCCAAATATGAAAGAATTGTGAGTCAGATTTGTCATGCTGTATCTATAAGGAGTGGGCCGTACCCTGATCGGCAGCGCTGAAAAATGTGCAATGGGTCCACTTTGAATGGAAACATTGTAAGACTAGATTTGAATGATGTGATTCTGGTGGGCCCACTAGTCCCAGTAGACCTGGTACTTCCTTCAGCATCAGCACAATGGGTCAGCCAGGCCCTGACGCACGTAGCATCCTATCGGTTGACCACGGTGACAGTTTCGCAGGAGTGCATGTAACCTTAGCTGGGCCAAACCAAGGCCTCCCCTGGGATTTTCTGCTTTGGAACAGGTGAAAGTTTACTTTACCCTCTAGGTTCAAGGAGCAGAAAAAAAGGTGAACCTGAATGTGTTTACTGCTTTATTGCTCCGCAGATGAAAGATGGCCACTACGTTTGGAAAAGATGAAATCACCACATGAAAACCTAGAGTGTTGACAGAGAGGAGAAAAGACCTGTCTTGATGACATCATCTGAGACCCTCAGTATGGCTGTGCTTGAAGAAAGACCTAATAAGTGTCCTTTTCTGTGTAAAATAGTTTAACTCTTCACTTTTGTCACTCATAACTTGAAAAGTCTTGACTGCTAGAAGTTTACATGGATTGTTATTTGTTATTTGAAGTAGTTCACTAAGATATTTTCCCTAGTGGTTTTACTTAAAGAGAAACACGTGTGTGTGTGTGTGTGTGTGTGTGTGTGTGTGTGTGCATGAATGTGTTTTCTTCTGAGCATGTTAGAAACAGGTGAGGAGGGACTCCAAGGGGAGGCTCAAACCTTGAAAACTATGGCTTCCTTATAGGTAACCAGATCCTGTTATGTTATGGATCAGAGCAAGTGAATGAATCCATTAATCCAATGCATCCATTGAAAAACATCTGCCAAGCAGTTATCTTTTAATTCTTTTGAAAATACTAAAATAAACATGCCGATGTATTTTTCTTTCTTTCTTTCTTTCTTTCTTTCTTTCTTTCTTTCTTTCTTTTTTACAAAGGAGCACATACCATACATGCTATTTGGGATTTTGCTCTGGCCATTTAGCAACATGTCTCAGAGCAACAGTAAAGCTCTGCTTCATTCTTCCTGTATGGCTTCATGCTTTTCCACTGGACAGATGTTCCATAATTTTTTTAGTACTTTGCTAATGGAGAACTAAGGTGGTTTTTTTTTTTTTTTCAACTTCTTGCTACTACCAAAAGAGGTATTATAATAAATGGTCATGTACAAGTATCTTTGCTGTCCAAAAAGATGCTGTCCATTTAGAAGTCTGGCAGATTTTGCCAAACTGCTATTCAAAGAAGTTGTACCAAGCGGTACTCTCACCTTACAGCATATGAACATACCCTTGGCTATGTTACATTGCCATTCTTTTCAGTATCTGCCAATCTTAGGGGTGGAAAATGACATTTCAATGTTTTCACTTACATTTCTTTTTTTTTTAATTTTTTTTTTAACGTTTATTTATTTTTGAGACAGAGAAAGACAGAGAATGAACGGGGGAGGGGCAGAGAGAGAGGGAGACACAGAATCGGAAGCAGGCTCCAGGCTTTGAGCCATCAGCCCAGAGCCCGACGCGGGGCTCGAACTCACAGACCGAGAGATCGTGACCCGGGCTGAAGTCGGACGCTTAACCGACTGCGCCACCCAGGCGCCCCATCACTTACATTTCTTTAATTACAAATGAGATTGAACATATTAATAAATGTAGAAGCCATTTGATTTATTTTCTGTGAATTGCCTGTTTATATCGTTTATCCAATTTTATTCTTTTTCTCCCACATTTGTTGTTAACTCTCTAATATTGGGGGGAAAGGAGCCTCTTTTCTTTCTTATGTAGGGTCAATTTATTTTTCCCCATAGCAGTTTTAAATTTTTATATGGGTACATTTATCATTATTTTTATCGTTGCTAAGTTTTGTGTCTTGCTTTGGAAGAATTTCCTCACTCCCAACAAAAGTTTTCAAATATATAGCCATCTTTTCTTTTAGTATTTTTATACTTCAGTTTTATATTTAAATGTTTTATCCTCATGGTATTTATGTGAATAAGAAGAGAATTGGATTTTATGTCTTCCCAAACTGTGATTGAATAATCCTTCTTTTTCCACTGATTTTAAGTGCCATCCATATTGTCTATTTACTCTTATATATTTGGGCGTATTACTGACTGGTTTGCTATTTAACGTGCAACTATTATTAATAAAGGCATCGTGAAAGACGTCAAAGTGGAACACGAAAGTTAATAAGTATTGCTTCAAGCCCCATGAAAGTAAAAGGACAGACAAATGTAAGATACATTCTTTTGTTTACATTTTTCTTCTTGTTTCTAATCATTCTCTACTTATTGAGCACTTTGCCGTTTCTTTTTAAAACATTTTTTTAATGCTTATTTATTTTTGAGAGAGAGAGAGACAGAGTGCTAGCAGGGGAGGGGCAGAGAGAGAGAAGGAGACACAGAATCTGAAGCAGGCTCCAGGCTCTGAGCTATCAGCACAGAGCCCGACGCGGGACTCGAACTCACAAACCGCGAGATCATGACCCGAGCTAAAGTCAGTCGCCTAACCGACTGAGACACCCGGGCTCCCCAAGCACTTTGCTGTTTCATATCTACCTTCTTCCTTCATCCTAGGTGTGTAGAAAAGGCGATGCTACTTCCCCACTTTACGGATGAGGAAACTGAGGCTCGGGGAAGCCATGTGGTTGGTTTGAGAGTCTCCTGCTGGCATGAGGCAGTGGGAGTTGAAGTAACGTTTTCTGATTTCTGTAGACCTCCTACCGAACTCCAAAATCCCTTTGAGAAAGCAGACATCATATAAATAATGATGTTATTTATCTCCCAATCTGTTCCTCTTTCTACTCTATCTGGCTCCTATTAAAGTGGGTTCCTCAATCAGGCATCCTTTTTTCAACTGAGAAAAAAAAAAATACAAATCCGGAGGGGTCACAGTCGATATTCAGTCAACAGTTGCTAAATGTTTTAGTCAGTTAGAGCACCTTCCACTTTGAGTGGGGAAAATAGTATCCTCAGTGGAAACTCTTGCCAAAGAAGAGGGCTTTGGGGGTACCGGAAACGGTCTCTGTGTTTTAATACTTAAATATCATTTCAGAAAAATGTGTAATACTTTGGTCCTCAAAGCGTCCCCTGCCTCTGCCTCTCATTCTCAGGACCTGAAACCTTTGAACGTGGTCAGAACCTTTCTAGTTTCTCTGCATTTGGAATCCCCTCAAATTCAAAATTGATCACATAATGGAAGTGTCTCAGTTTCTGGATAGCCGTGTCTCACAGCTAGAAGTCAAAGGGTCCCAGCGAATCATGGGGGCCTCCTCAGACCACGCTCTGCACACAGCCACGTTTCCACGCAGAGAAATGGACTCTCCTTTCTCCACAAGCGGATTTGTACAATTTCAACATAAAGAGTTATCCAGTTTAACTTTCAGCTCGTGTCCTTCCAACCCATTTCAAGGAGTTACGAGAAAGGGAAAAAAAAAAAAAAAAAAAAAAAAAACCCAAAATGATGAAAACTTTCCGGTGAGTAGAGTATCAGTGAGGGTAAAATACAGTCAGTTGTATTTATCACAGGAAGTCATCAAGGAGACCCTGGGACCTGAGAGGCCGTTGCGCAGACAGCAAGCATCCCTCACTCAGCCACCTATCCCTGCAGTAAACCCAGGCCCGGAACAAAAACCCCTACGGTCTCTGCCTTTACGGAACCTACGTGCTGATGGAGGTTTAGGCTTGTTGCTTTACCATTTATTTTCCGTTTGTTCCATGTAGTCTTTGTTCTCCTGTTTTTCCTTTCCTGCTTTTCTTAGGGAGAATTTAATATTTGTTTGGAATTCTACTTTATCTGATGGTTTTTAGGCTATATCTCTTTGCTTTAATTATTATTATTATTATTATTAAAGTGGCAGCTCTAGGGGATTATGACATTCATTTTAACATTTCAACCTCCTTAGAGTTAATATGGAGCCCTTTGTATTAAATGAAAGAATCCTGCAGCCAAAAAATCCATTTACCCCTCCCTCCCCCCCAACACACACACTGATCCTTTATCATGTAATTGTCATGATTCTCATGTATATAAGGGGTATAAACCCCACAGTTCAAAGTTACAGTATTTGCTTTAAGTGACCATATGGATTTTAAGGAAAATAAGAAGAAAAATAATTTAAAAAATATTTACCTGAATGCTTCTCATTTCTGGCCTTCTTCATTTCTTCCTGAAGAGCCACATTTCTCTGGGGCCATTTCCCTTCAGCCTGGAGAACTTCTTCGGCTTTCCGCAGAGTGTAGGTCCACAGGTGATGAATTCCCTAGTTTTCTTTTGTCTGAAAATATCTTCACTTCACCTTAATTCTTGAAGGATGTTTCACTGATGTAGAAGTGCAGCTTGGCAAGTTTAGTTTGTCTGTTTCCCTATCTCTCTCCTCTCTGTCTCTGTTCGTCCGGCTGTCTGTCCGTCTCTTTGTCTCATTTGTAGCACTTTCAAGATAGAGCACTACTCTTCTGGAATCCATCATTACTAATGCGAAGTCAGAGATGATTTGCAGTGTTGTTCCCTTATGGAATGTGCCATTTTTCTCAGGCGGATTTCCAGATTTTATCTTTGGTTTCCAGCAGTTTGACTACAATGGACCTAAAATGGTTTTGTGTGTATCTCGTCTACTGGACATTCTTGTTCTTCTTGAATCCAAATTTATTTCTTCAAAGATTTTTTTCTCTTTCTGTTCTATTCTCTCCAACTTTTCTTTCTGGGATTCCAATTATAATTTTCTCTGTTTATATGGTCCTACAAGTCACAAAGTTTACATTGAATTATTTTTAGCCTTTTCCTCTTTTCTCCAGATTGGATTTTTTTTCTATTGCTCTATCTTCAATTTCACTGACACCTCCCCTCACTGTTAAGTCAATGCAGTAAATTTTTTATTTCAGATATTCTACTTTTCCTGCTCTAGAATTTCTAGTTTTTTAGGGTTTTTTTTTTCCTTTTTCCAGATTCCTTATTTGTTTATTTCTTATAACAATTATTTTACTTTTCATTCCTGAGCACGGTATTAATAGCTGCTTTACAGTCTGTCCGCTAACACTCACATTTGGGTCCTCTCCACAGTTGGCCTCCCGTGATTGCCTTTTATTCTCAAATTAGAGTCACAGTTTTCCTGCTTCTTTGTATGTTACTGATTTTGCTTGTTTCTAGCTAGGACATGTAAATGATACATTGGACTGAGAAGCTGTTGAAGTGCTTTAAAGGAAGAGATGACCTGAGGATCCTTTTGTCTCAGAAAGAGGACATGTGGCCACCGCAAGGAGAAAGGAGTGGGTGTGGATGGAAAAGCTAGAGACTGCCGCAGCTATGCAGGCAAGACGCGAGGAGCATTTACTAGAAAGATGGCAGGGCAAGGTTGGCATTGGGCAGAACAGGTGGGAGAAGGACCCAGAATGGGCTTCAGTACTGGCTGCCCCTGGGGCCACATTCTCCTAGATGATCCACTGGTACCTTTCACCCAACTGGCCAAACAGAATTCATTCACCAACTTCCAAAGAGGGAAATTGCAATAATTCCTGATGCTTCCTGCCTTTCAGTCTCGACAATCAACTAGTTCCCAATTCCCAGCAATTCTTCCCTTAAGATTTCCTCTCAACATCCATCTACTGCCACTGGTTGCCGGACTTCTATCCCTTTTTAACCGAACGAGTGAAATAGCCTCCTAACAGATACCCCCATCTCCAGTCTCCCTCTTTTCGTACTTGTCCTCTGTCCTGCTTGCGCGGCCGTCTAGTCCAGAGACCTAATGTAATTATGTTATTTCTGTTGAACGGCTTTTCAGGGCCCTTATTTGGTACAAGAGAAAGTCCGAAGCCCATAGCACGGCATATGATCCTCATGACACAGGAATCTTTCCTTTTGTTTTTTTCAGGAAATATTTTTACGTATCTCCTATTTGTTTGAAAAAAAAAAAAGATAGGATATGATGACTGAGGTCTTTGTCCTTCCACAGCCAACAGTCTAATGAGGGAGACGGAGACCCATTTCAGCTTCCTACACTTCCTCCTCTGCCCTCAACACTCTCCCCAAATTTTCTCAAGCGCACAGAATACTTTGCCATCATTAACCATGCGATTCTATTCCTTGATACTTCTGAGCCTCTGTATGCACTTCATTTCTTCCTCCCTTCCCTTTCTGTTAAGGAGACCTAAATCAAACACCACTTTGGCTAACTCCTCACGGACTTGGTATAATCATTTTTTCCACCTATTTATTTAAATCCCGATTAAAAAAATCTCCTACTTGGGAAGCAGACACTGTTATAGCAGTCCATATAACTTCACTTTTGACTCTCTGTTTCTCTCCTGTCTCTTGCAGTCATTTATGAAATATTTGGAGGCAGGGAGCTGATAGAAGTCATCTTTTGTTCTGTCATTCAGTGATTACCCAGCCCCCGGGCTGCAATCAATTGTTTATTGACTCTTTCACATGCTTCTCATTTTACAAATGGAGAAATAAAAGTCCAGAGAAGGGAAGTGACATGTCTTGCAAAAGACCTTGTACTTGTTTTAGGATCACTGTTTCTAAGTAGGGGGTTGCCAATATTTCTCTGAGCAACAAACGAGAAGGTTTCTTGGAAGTGGCAGGACGTAAGATGAGCTGGCAAGTTTGAGTAGGACTTGGGATTGTAGATGTACAAGTGGAAGCTAGTAGAAGTTGGATCGGGGGTGCAGAATTTGATCAGTAGCTTGCAGCCTCTATAAGCTGAATCGGTGAACACGGATTGCTGTGTTCAGCTGGAAAGTAAGGGGGCTGTCATGAAAAGGGAACTAACCTGCAAAGAAGAATGCCTGGGTTCCATTCAGAGTAAACCCCTCACTGTGTGGTCCTGGGCAGGGTCCTATCTTCCTTCTGGGCACCAACTTTTAATAATAAAATAAACAACATCAGTATTATTAATAATAGCCACTTATGGTTACTAAACCTTTACTATGTTCTATGTACTATTCTTATACCCTTCTGTTTTAGAGATGAGGGTACCTAGTTTTTTAAAAATGTTTACCCATTTTTGAGAGAGAGAGGGAGAGAGAGAGAAAGAGCATGAGTGGGGGAGGGGCAGAGAGAGAGAAAGGCACAGAACTCCAAGCAGGTTCCAGGCTCCACGCTGTCAGCACAGAGCCCGACGTGGGGCTCGAACTCACAAACCACAAGATCATGACCTGGGCCAAAGGCGGATGCTTAACTACCTGAGCCACCCAGGCACCCCAAAGGTACCTCCTTTGAAAGGGTTGAAATAACTTAACCAAGGTTGCATAGCTAATAACGTTGGATTAAACCATCTCCATTCCAGCCTAACTATAAAGACTTTGAAGGAGTTTCTGCCACAACAAACCTTGGCCATCCTTGGCTTATGACAAGAACCCCTCTCTTGCAAGGTGACCTATGTGCCTAGATCCCTCCCAGCTGGAGAGAACTCCTCACAGGGAAAACATGGGGATTAACTCTGGTTTGCACACACATAAAAAACATGAATCATTTGAGGCTCTAGTTACACTCTGAATTAGCTGTGAAGGGAAATCATTAGCTTTAAAAATAGTTTCAGTACACAGAAGACTTATCTTCAGGGTCCTATATTTCACTGTTATTTTCCATCTCTAAATATTATTAATCATATCAACAATTTAGCAAAGCACTTTCACACACATTATCTTATTCAGTCAACACCACCGCTTGTTTTCCAGATGAGGACACAGACTTTACCAGTGATTTTTCCTAAAAGCATACAGGCAGTAAGTGGCAATGGTGATTGACTCCAAATACCCCTCTTTACCATCTTCCCACCTCTAAAACATGGGCGAGCCACAAATACAAGCAAGATTATCTGTAATTTACTGAAATCATCTGCAATGTACTGAATTTACTGAAATGTGAATTACTTAATGGCCGAGTGATAAGCATCCCAAACGTGTTTGACTGGCTGCTTTGGAGCATGTTGGAGGCTCAAAATTGGAAGTGTTCTCAGAGGATCATAAGGTCCAGCATTGCTCTCCTCTCTTAACCGGTTCCAACCTTCAGATCTTGAAACACCCCCATCAGATGGTGGCCCAACCTTCCAAGGTACCCCCTTTTATCTCTGAGCAGCTTTGAAGGTTAATAGCCTTCTTCTACTGAGTAAAATCTGTTTTTTGATGTTGCCCCCCACTGGTCCTCAATCAACCTCTGGCCTTTCCTCTCTAGCAACTTCTCAGATAATTAATTCCAGTTCTCATCATCTTTGATTCTTTTCACTTCCTCTGTGGCCTTGTCTCAGTCTCAGTTTCCTCATCTATCAAATGGGTAGATGGACTGGTCTTATCGGACCTCCAGGAAGCTTTCCTCCTGTGATCCTATGATATTTTAAATGCCCATGAAATTACACCCCAAAACAGAAAAGCTTGCTCACTGCCAGAATCCCTATTCTCACCGAGGTATCTGACCTATAAATTAGTTTTAGGTGTACAACATGAGGATTCGATATTTGTATATATTGTGATATGACTACCACAGTAAGTCTAGTTAACATCTATCACCATAGTTAAGGAACTTTGTTTCATGTAATAAGAATTTTAAAATTTACTCTCTTAGCAAGTTTCAAGTATGTAACCCAGTATTATTAACTATAGTCCAGGAACTCTGAAGGGAAGGTGTTTCCTAACATTTTGCCCATTGTGTCCTTTCCTTCCTTCCATTTTGTTTGTGTTTTTCTGGAGATGGAGAAGATAGTCCAAAGGAGGGGGAGCCCTTGCCTTATTGTCGATGTTGCCATGCCCTCCAGATGGGAGGGGACTGGACGTGGGCAGGGATGCTAAAGGCGCACAGCAGTCCCCCGCCCTCCCCCCATTCCCACCTTGGCTTCCAGCTTTAGTTCCAAATTACAGGGAGGTTTCCAGATAAAAATCCTGATTGACTGGCATTCACCCAAGGTCCCATACAGCCTCCTCTCTGGCACCTTCTCGTAGATTCTTCATATACCCAACTGCATCTGTGATGTCCCTCGCAAAACTTTTCTGACGAAGGGATAAAGGCTTTCTGTAATATTTGTGAAAATACAAGGAGAATCACATGTTTGGAAAATCCGATTATATCCATGCACTAGTGTGTGGCACAATAATAACAATAAAAGTCACGACAATTATTGATTGAAGAGCAAATGTGTTCCAGATCTTAAGCTAAGAACGGCATGTATTTCATAGTATTTACTTCTCACAGTAATACTCTGAGAGACATAAAAACAGTAGGTGCTGTTTCCATCACCATTTTATAGACGGTGAAAGAAACTAAATTTTAAATTTTTTTTTTCAACGTTTATTTATTTTTGGGACAGAGAGAGACAGAGCATGAACGGGGGAGGGGCAGAGAGAGAGGGAGGCACAGAATCGGAAACAGGCTCCAGGCTCCGAGCCATCAGCCCAGAGCCCGACGCGGGGCTCGAACTCGCGGACCGCGAGATCGTGACCTGGCTGAAGTCGGACGCTTAACCGACTGCGCCACCCAGGCGCCCCAGAAACTAAATTTTAAAAGGATGTGTGTTGTCACCGGCCCAGTGTCCTAAAACCGACAAATGGTAGAGCCAGAAATTCCAGCCCAAGTTTGTCTAACTTTGGCGTCTGAACATCTCACACTACACAAACTGCCTTATTTTTTAAATGACGTTTAAAAATTTTTGCATCTATGTATCACTTCTCCCAGGAAGCCTTCCAGGACTCCCCCGGAATCCGATCTAGAGCTTCTCCACCGTGTTTCATGGCATCCGTGTGCCTCTTTCATGCTAACGTTTAGCACACGGTTTAAATCTTCAATTGTCTTTCTTCTCCTCTACATGACAAATGACTTAAAGGCCAGGACTGGGTCTGTTTGTGTTTGTATTCTTTGCTCCTAGCACATCGAGCTTCTCACAGCTAGGATCTCAGGGCACTCTTTCTCTAGAAGCTTGTCAGTAGTTCTTGGTTTTATGGCCAAAATCAAATCATGCTGGATGAGGGGATGAAAAACCTCAGCCAGACCTTCCTAGGCATTTAGGGAATTCCCCTGGTGTTTCCAGAAGGGATGGAAACTCAGGCTTTGTGTTCAGGAGAAGGTGGGTCTGACTGAGAAGAAGCTTCTCTGAGGTTAAGAAGTATTGTGGGGCACCTGGGTGGTTCAGCCGGTTAAGCGGACGACTTCAGCTCAGGTCATGATCTCGCAGTTTGTGGGTTCGAGCCCCGCGTTGGGGCTCTGTGCTGACAGCTCGGAGCCTGGAGCCTGCTTCCGATTCGGTGTCTCCCTCTCTCTCTGCTCCTCCCCCACTAGTGCTCTGTCTCTCTGTCTCTCAAAAATAAATAAATATTTCAAGAAAAAAAGAAGTATTGTGATGTTTCAGGATTTTTACAGAGAACTTTCTAGACTACTGATAGCTAAATGTCTGTGGAACGTGGAATCCAAGTCATGTGTTCTTGAGAGAAGCTGAGAGGGTCCATGTAGCTGAGCCTGGGCTCAGTACAAAGAACGGGTATGAAGGCCGCATCTGAGCTCACTGGGAGGACCAGTGACGGCCAGCCGCATGGAACAGCAGCCATAGGAGTGACGCTGGTGGGGAGCTGTGCCACAGTCAGGACCCAGCCTTCCCTACTTTCCATACCATTCAAGTTCCCCAGGGTCTTGCACCACCTGAAGGAAGGCCATCCCTCAAGCATGACAGATTTCATTTACTTATTCCAGCAAAATTATGCAGCAAGCTCAGACCTGGTCCAATTACATATGTATATTAGTGTACATGCACAAAAAGTTTCTGAGAGAACGTTCGAGAAATTGCTGAAGACAGTTGCCTGAAAGCAGTGAGGCTAAGGATCTAGGGAGAGAGGAAGGTAACATTTTTCACTGGAAATGTCTTGATATTGCCTAAATATTATATCACGTGCATGTATCGTTTGTATGATAACAAAAACAAATAGGCTAATTTATGTAATAAATGTAATAAAATGTATTCTTAAATACTAGGCTCAAATTCTTTTTTTTTTTTTTTTCAACGTTTATTTATTTTTGGGACAGAGAGAGACAGAGCATGAACGGGGGAGGGGCAGAGAGAGAGGGAGACACAGAATCGGAAGCAGGCTCCAGGCTCTGAGCCATCAGCCCAGAGCCCGACGCGGGGCTCGAACTCACGGACCGCGAGATCGTGACCTGGCTGAAGTCGGACGCTTAACCGACTGCGCCACCCAGGCGCCCCTCTTTTTTTTTTTTTAAAGATTTTATTTCTAAGTAGATAAACCCAACGTGGGGCTCGAACTCACAACCCTGAGATCAAGAGTCACACACACTACCAACTGAGACAGCCAGGCACCCCACTGGGTTCAAGTTCTTTTTTTTGTTGTTTGCTTTGTTTTTATTTTTTTACTTTGTTTTTTTTTTTAATTTATTTATTTAAATTCAAGTTAGTTAATGTACAACGTAGTGTTCATCACTTACATGTAACACCCAGTGCTCATCCCAACAGGTGGCTCAAATTCTCTTTTTTTAAGTTTTGTTTTGTTTTTTTATTTTTTGTTTTGTTTTGTTTTGTTTTGTTTTGAGAGAGAAAGCAAGCGGGGGAGGTGAAGAGGGAGAGGGAGACCAAGGATCTGAAGCAGGCTTTGTGCTGACAACAGAGAGCACCACTCGGGGCTCGAACTCACAAACTGCAAGATCATGACCTGAGTCAAAGTTGGTCACTTACCTGACTGAGCTGCCCAGGCGCCCCGCAACAAGTGGCTCATATTCTTAACGATAGGAATTTAATCAGGTCTATGCAGCAACCTCCCTTGGGCCTACACTGAGTTTTCTTCGGGATTCCACAGGAGGAAACGGGGGCCAGGTCTGCTGGGCACTAAAGTCTCCAGAGAAGTGGACCAGAAAAGGATGGAGAGAACGATTAAGAGTAATAGAGGTAATAAGGAGAAAGAATTGACATTTAATCAAGGAAGAGTACTCAATTCTTTATACGGATCATCTCATTTAAACAGGTGCCATTGAAGCAGGTATCATTATTTTTTTCTCTGGAAACTGAGATCTGCAAGGTTGAATAACCACCAAGTAGTAAAGCTAAGATTTAATTCCAGGAAACCTGAAGCCAGGCCCCAAGTTCATAGCATATCTGCCTCCAGCAGGGATAGAAGCAATCAGATACAAACCCAATTAAAAAAAAAGGCAGAGCACATAGCACCTGGACAGCCAGTCTTTGAATTACACGGGAGACATCTCCTGAGGACTTCCGACAGATCTGGCATGCATAGAGGGAACTGGTGCTTCCAGAGAGAGGGCTGAGGGGCAGCACCAAAGACAAACTGTTTTTGCGGTTATTCGAATGACCCTATTTTTACCCCCCGTGGCCTAGGAAATACAGATTTTCATGATGATGTTTAAAGGAATGGGAAACGTCAAGGCAGGGGCTCCCTCCCCCGAGTCACGGGCATAAGATCTGGTCAGGAATCATTCCTGTAAGGCCGTTGTTACCTGAGCCTTCACTGCGGGAGAAGAGCTGTCTTCCGTGTGTGGATGCCCATGACCCCGGAACCCAAGAAGCAGGGTTGCGAGAGGATGGCCAACTTGCTAGGGCCCTGCTAGGTCTCCTCCTCGATGGGGAGAGGCAACGGAGCTGCCAGTTTCCTGAGACTTTGCCCTCAGGGCGGGAGATCCCCTGCGCTCCGGTTCACCATGGATGTCAAGACTCCACTGGAATACGCTGAATGTCAAACTGATCTGGAGTGAGGAAGGGACTGGAAATTCCTCGCTCAGTGGTTTTAGTTTTTGTTTGTTATCCTTACAAGGAGCAGGATCCTTCTCCCTTTCTCTTTTCAACTGAGGTCTTATGCAAGAAATCTCCCCAGACCAAGGTGACTAGGGCTTCCCACTCTTACCCCCACCCATCCAGGTGCCTCCCCCCCCCCGCCCCCCCAGCATTGCTTTTCCCCTGCTCTCCTAACAAGTGGGCAGAAGTATCATGTGCCAGGCCAAATGCAAAACTTACACTCTTCCCATGCCACTTCCTGGTATCTATCCTTGCTCCGGGCCATCTCTCAAGCCTTTTGGGGGGTTCCCACGTGGACCCCATTTCCACCCCAGGTTTGGACGTACCACCTCCCTGGTCTGGCGGGAGTGGCCCTTATTTCATATCCTCATTCTTTTTTTTTTTTTTTTTTGGTAGTTTTTTATTCTTATTTATTCTTGAGAGAGAGAGAGAGAGAGAGAGAGTATGTGGGAGGGGCAGAGAGAGAGGGAGACACAGAGTCCGAAGCAGCTCCAGGCTCCGAGCTGTCAGCACAGAGCCCGACGCGGGGCTCGAACTCACAAACCGCGAGATCACGACCTGAGCCAAAGTCGGAGGCTCAGCTGACAGCCACCCAGGCGCCCCTTCATCATCCTTCTTAATCCACGGTCGATATATAACCTAAGCTGCGATTCTCCTGGCTTGCCTCCTTATAGTAAAGCCCACATTCAAGAAATATTTTTCTTCCCCTCTCAGTAAGATGGTATTTTTGCAAATCAACGTTTTCTTATCAGAGTATATATTGTTTAACTCCGGGCTATAAAATCTCTAGGAACTCTTAGGAGTCACATGAAATACGAACAGCTGGCTTAATATTAAAAAAAATATTATTCCAAGGGAATATTCAAAATTACCCAAGCCGTTTTCGTCAGAGATCTGAATTCTTCCAACCATCTTCCAGCATTTCTC
Organism: Herpailurus yagouaroundi; assembly: GCF_014898765.1. NCBI lineage: Eukaryota > Metazoa > Chordata > Mammalia > Carnivora > Felidae > Herpailurus > Herpailurus yagouaroundi. The sequence continues at coordinate 41,467,482 of NW_024412377.1, forward strand.
TTTTTGAGACGTTAAGGAAAAAGGCAGAGAGAGGCAAATGAATGCTTCCTGAGCGTCTCCGGTACTGAGGCCCTGTGCTACGTGTTTTCTACTCTTCTTTTTGGTAATCCTCAAAATATCTTTGTGTAGATGTCATTCCCATTTTACAGTGGAAGCGAACAAGCCTGCAGAAGAGATTATACAACCGCCCAGGTGAACTGGCCAGAAGTGATGCAGCCAAGATTCTCACCCGGTGCCCAGGGCCTCACAACTCATTTAGCTGCCCACCCCCGCCTCCCCCCCGCTTCTGCAGGAAGCAAACTCTCAGCCACCGACTGTCAGCCTGACGTCCCAGTTAGGTTTCGGGTCCTGCGTGTGTTATTTATAGCATATGCCGCCTCTTGCAATGAACAATGGGCGCGAATATACTTGTGCCTGTTTGTCTGGTTTGGGGAGTAAGCGCGAGGCACTGACCTCAAAGGTTTCGTGAGAGCCGGCGGCTGTGCCTTTTGCTTTCAGACCCACCGAGGGTCCTGCCCTTGAACGGTGTTTCGTGTAGTCCTTGGTTACCAATGGAGAACCAGCGGTAGTTACTGGGAAAATTCAGGCCGCTGTTCGGCGATCTGCTTTTCCACACAGTTTCCAGGAGAGCGTTACAGTCCAGAGAGGGCAGGGCTTCGGCACATAAACATGGGTTTCCTGAGCGGCCCCGACGCAGAGGAGAGGCCTTGGGCTCCGCTAAGACTTAGTGGGCCCCTTACTGGGCCTGAAGGAGACTGGGTGGCCCGCGGAGAGGGTGTAACTGATGTCCTGGCAACTGAGAGTGAGAGACCCCAGGGGAGAGGGCTCTCCAAACGTAAACATAACTTAACTTTCTCACCACGAAAATCCTCTCGGGCCCTGTGATGCAGATATCGCCCATCAAGGTGGCAGCATCCGTGAAGTATTTCCTGACGGATTCCAGAACTGAGACTCCCCAGGCCGTAGATGAGGGAACTACTCTGTATTTATGATGTACAACTCACCTATTTCCTAAAAAGAATTCGGGTGGCCTATGGCAATACAGGTAAAGGGCTGGAATGACATAAATGGGTTCTTCAAGTATGGGTGCCATCCCCAATTTAAATGGACCCATAGTCCAGGAAAAGTACTTTTTAATAATTTAAGTCATACCTCATGCATGTATACATATAGATTTAGAGATACATGTGGGTATAATGGGGGTTAGCACAGTTTAGAAAAGAGCACAGACTAGGATGTGGGTTTAGATTGTGACCTTGGCCTTTCTAACGGCACACTACAGGTCAGTGAACTTTTCTGAGCCTCAATTTCCTCAGCTTTAAAGTAAAAGATGCCAGGGGCACCTGGGTGGCTCTGTCGGTTCAGCGTCTGATTTCGGCTCAGGTCATGATCTCGCGGTTTGTGAGTTCGAGCCCCATGTTGGCTCTGTGCTGACAGCTCAGAACCTGGAACTCAATTCAGATTCTGTGTCTCCCTCTGTCTCTGCCGCTCCCCCCGATCACGCTCTGTCTCTCTCAAAAATAAATACACGTTAAAAAAATTTTTAAGTAAAAGATGCTAGACTTCCTTTAGTATTGACTGAGGCATATGAAACGTAAGCTATGCCACATGCTTTTATGCTCAGCTGCTCCCCCAGAACACTAGGGTGGACTGGCCCTTCAGAGGTCGCCAGTGCACCTTCCTTCATCACACATATAGCAGGTGAAGTGAACGAATACTTTCCAGGTTTTGCTGGTTAATATTTGTTTCTTTGAATGCACCCTAAGATCCAAGAGCACAGGGACTGTGACCTCTCGTCCCTCATCGTACCCCTGCAGCCGGCTCCGTACTGGTTCATGTTTTTTGAACAAATAAGAAGAGGCAGTAAGCTGTGAAGAAGGCATTAGTTCTGAGGTTCTGAGAAATGGCACCTTGATACATGAACTCTGACCTGCCGTGCTCTGGCCGTTGCTACACGTCAACTATGACTTCATTGTCTAACCCCGAGGCCCCCCAGCATAAATGTCAGTCTTGAACTTTTGCTCCCTTCTGCAGTTTCCACCACTGACCATCCCCCTCTTCTGCGGATTTTCTCCTCTTGGCCTCAGTGGTCATGCCCTTTCCTAGTCTTTCCCCTGGATCCCCAACCAGTCCTCTGCTTCCTTTTTTCAGGTCTTCCTCAGGATTCCCTACACATGGTATTTCCTAGGGCTCACCATCTCACTTCTTCGCCTGCTCAAACTAGGCATTCTAGATTGTGGGCGTAGTGTAGGACCCATAGCTGATTCATCCCAGTATTTATAAGATATGCACTGAAGAGGAGTTCAAATGTTTAGAGGGTAAATATTTCTCGAATGACAATCCCATACATGTCCATGACTTCAGCCATCCTCTCTTACTATTCCCATCTACACCGCCAGCTCTCTACCACTTTCTGTATCCCAGGTTAGTAAATTTATTAGTTTTCTTGAACTGCCATAACAAATTACCACCAGTTGGGTGGCTTCAAGGAACAGAAATTGACTCCCTCACGGCTCAGGAGGCTAGAAGTCCAAAGTCAAGATGTCGGCAGGATTGGTTTCTTTGGGGGTCTAAGGGCAGAAACTGTCCCATGCCTCTCTGCTGGCTTCTGGTGATTGCCAGAAATCTTTGGTGTTTTTTAACTTGTGGATTCATCGCTCCAAGCTCTCCCTCCGTATTCATGTCACTGTCTTCTCTGTGTCTCTGTATGTCCTCTTCTGTCTCTTCTAAGGAAACTCTCATTGAGTTTTAGGCTTCCTAAATCCAATATACTCTCATCTTGATTCTCAACTTGATTATGCCTGAAAAGACCTTTATTCCAAATAAGGGTCTATTTTGAGGTTCCCTGTGGACAAGAATTCAGGGAGGACATCTTCCAACCCACTGCAGTCTACCTTTTAGCCTCTTAAAATTCATATCCAGTTCATGTACAAAGGACGTCCACTCACCCCAACATCTTCTAGAGTCTTAGTTCATTCCAGCATCAACTCCAAAGTCAAATCTCAGGTACATATTGCCACCTCAAAAAGTCCCAAGGTTCATCATTTAAATCAAGTATGAGTGACACTCTGGGTTTCATCCATCCTGCAGCAAAATTCCTCTTCCTCTATGGCCCTGTGAAACTAGGAAACAAGTTATTACTTCTAAAATGCAGGGACAGGCACAGAACACCCATTCCCATCCCCATAGAGAGAAGTGGGGAGGAATCAAGGGGTCTCTGGTCCCAAGCAAGTCCAAAACCCAGCAAGGTGAATTCTATTGGGTTTTTAGGTCTTGGAATAATCCACTGTGGATTGATTTTTTTTTAATCAATTAGACTATATAAAAATTTAAAAAATACCTATACAGAAAAATAAACTATGAGCAAAATTAAAAGACAAATGACACATTGGGAAAAATGCAGCTTATATGACTGACATGTTGCTTCCTTTAACATATCATCTCTGAAAAATGATAAAATGAGACCACCACCCAATAGAAAAGTGGGCAAAGGTAGGTGAGATGTTCACAGAAAAGAAAATGCAATTGGCTCTTAACTATATGAAAAGATGACCCACATCATTTGTAATGAAAGCAATACTTTAAAACTTTGCCAAAATGAACGATGTAAATTGGACAACTTTTTTGGAAGGCAATTTGCTGGTATCTAATGAAATAGATAGAGAGCCAGCAGGTTCTCTTTGATTCAGCACTTGCGCTTCTTGGAATTTATCCTATAGCTCAATTAACAGACATGCAAAATGACAAAGAACAAGGTTAGTTACTGTAACACTGACAATAATGACAAAATATTAAAAAATATATGGGTGAATCTTAACGGGGAACTGTTTAAATAAATATACTATGCCACAACTAAAAAATGAAAATCTCTTTATATCAAGGCAAGGAATGTTTTCCAAGATATATTTGTTAGGTGAGGGGGGAAGGAAAGCAGTCTGCAGAGCTCTGTGTATGGGAGCAAAGATAACGTGTGGATGTATCTGCACATACGTGCGTAATACATCTCTAGAAGATACTGTTGACGTTGGTTGCAGAGAACTTGTTGGCCAAGGGCCACGGTAAAAAGAGTTTTCTCTCTGCAACCTCTTATAACTTGTGAATTTTGAGCCCCAAGAATAGTTTACCTATCCCAATGAAATAACTTATTAATTAATTGATTTTTTAAAACAAGTTATTAGAGACTGCCAGTTAAGCGCGGCAGGCTGTGAATATGATTGATCTCCATTCCCTTCGGAAGCCCATTAAATAGACAGTGAAAGATATTGTGTTTGAAGTCGTATGTCAACAAGGGCAAAAAGAGAAGAGAAGACAGTCTCCAACTTGCGACTCCAACAGAATCTTGGAAGGAGGGAGAGCCTACGATCCCCGACTCAGGAGCCAGGCCCCGGGATTTCTAAGAATGGGAACAGGGCAGAGCCAAAACACAGCTACTAAAAAACGAATGGCAGCGTAAGCGGGTTATTCAGAACTGTTGAGATAGATAATGGAAGATACAGCTAAAAGAGTTGAAAGTGGGTGGCTCGGGAATGAACCTTCATAGGAACCAGTGGGGCAGAAGACGGCTATTATTCATTACAAACTACAGCTTGAATTTTTTAACTATATGCATGTATTATTACTTTGGAAAAAGTGCCTTTAGAAGTTTTCCTTCTCCTTCTTCTCTCTTCCCCTCCCCCTCTTTCTCCATCACCTTCCTCCTTCTCTTCCTCCTCCTCCTTCTTATTCACAGTGGCATGCTAATATACTTGAATTTTTGCTGATATGGATAATCCTTTACAAAATTAGAGATGACCAAAATGGACCCAAAAGGCAACAGAGAGATGTAAACTGACTAATGGCCCAAGGAGAAAAATAGAAAAATTAAACAACTGTTATTATTACCACAAAAAGATAATGGAAATTATATTCTTTCAAATTTTCACCAGAAATACTCTATGTTTTTAATTTACAAGAAAAGTATAAAGATTCATTTTAGGGGCTCCTGGGTGGCTCAGTCAATTTAAGCGTCTGACTCTCGATTTCAGCTTGAGGTCACGATCCCAGGGTCTTGGGATCGAGCCCCGTATTGGGATCCTCGCTGAGGGTGGAAACTGCTTGAGTTTCTCTCCCTGTCTCCCTCTCACGCACTCTCTGTCTCTAAAATAAAAATTTTTTTAATTTATTTTATCATGAGATTATTCAAAACTGAACCTAAGCAAATGAAATTCCTCCATAGGGTAAGAGAATTTTTCCCTCTGATTAAATACAGTTTATTACCATTAAAAAACTGGATTTTTTTAAACTAGCAAATCGTAAACAAAAGCAAAACCCGTCAGAAAGACTTTTGTAATAAAGTTCTCTATCAACCTTTAACAGAAATCAGGCAGATATTAGAAATAAGAGGAAAAATAAGATATGTTTTCTGTCCTTCAGGAACTTGGTGTGTTTTTTTATACGTTAAAAATGTAAAAGGGATTGTTATTTAACATGCAAAAGAACATTTAATAAAAAATAATGAAGATTGAAATTATCCCACTCATGGAGCAAGTAACTTTGGAATGATTCCGCGAGTCAGACGCTCTTGGGTAGTGGGTTGGGTCAAGACGAATAAGACACTGACCCTGAATTTGATAACTGTGATCACCATCATGATCATTACCATGATAATAGACATGGCTTATATGCTATAGCTGAACACCGTATGTAGGAATAGTGACCAGTTGCTCTCCAGGCAGTGGAAAAGGCAGGGGATGGTTGAGCCAGGCTGGCAGGGTGTTGAGTCACAGGTGACGGGTTTGGAGGAAGGGAGAGAGAAGCTCATAGTCAGGGAGAAGAACTTAGAAGCTGGAGATTCTGGAGGTGAGGCAGTTACAGGTGAGGACAGGTAGCAGACGATACACGGCAGTGCGATGACAAAATGAAAACCACCCAAACGCCCCAAATTAGAGTAAGATAAGGGGCGTGAAGATGCATGAAAGCCCTGGCGTGCCATGCAGCCATCAAAGAGGGAGCTACAAAGGCCATAAAGACGCACCGATAAAGTAATGCAAAGAGGAAAAAATAAAACAATAGATTGCAAAGACCCAAGAACTTAAAGGTGAATAAAATCTCCGTTTGCACATTGATAATGACAGGAAGAAATCACAGACAAAGGTTAAGAGCTTCAAAAAGACTCTATCTTTGATTTCTTCATAGTGTTATGTAAGCAGGCACTTTTTTTTTTTTTTTTTTTTTTTTTTTTTTTTTTTTTAAAGAAAAAATATATTCGGTCACTCCCAGGTTGTCTTTCTGTTGAATCGGAACTACAGAGACTCCAAAGGAAACTCTCTTCTCTTTCTCTGCTCTTGGGCCATAACATACAGAGTCCTGGGGTCAACCCTGCTCCCCAGACGTACTGAATCAGAATTTCTAAAGACAGAGCCCAGCAGTCAGGATAGTTTCAAAGCTCTTTATTTGATTCTGACGCAGTCCAAATACGGGAAAGCTCTTTACAGAGTACTGGAAAGAGAGAGACATTGTGGCCTTTGCTATAATGCTTCCAGTTATGGAAGCTTCTTCCCCACAGAAAGCATTTTTACTTACCAAAAAAGAACCAACATTCCATGGAGCTGAACTCACTCTTTCAGCCCTCTGATGCTACACAGAACCAATGAGCAAACTCGTTCCCAGGACAGGTGCGGAGACAAAAGTTGGTGGCTATCCTTCATAGCAGTGTTTTCATCCTTTTTTCTGCTAATCAGCTCCATCCACCTTGCCACAGTGGTCAACAAGATTCAAGATCAGTTCTTAACTTCTGGCCACAGTGGGTGATCCAACCCAATCTACGCAGAGTGCTTCTCCAAAACTTTTTAAAACTAACACCAGAATTGAGAATTTTTTTTCCTGAAGTCATAGCTCTACAAAAATATAAATTGGGAGCCATTGGTGGCCATGTCTTTGGCCTTGTTGCAGTGGGTGCTGTGATGAACCACCAGATGTGCCACGAGATTCACGACCGATACATCGACAGGTGCTCCCCCAAATGCCATGAGGTTTGCTCGTTGAAGGCTCACAATTGAGTCTTTCCCCTGGGCAGAGGGAGCTGCCATGCCGATGCTTGTGCACACCCTGGGTGCAGCCATCCACATCCAGACTGGCTAATACAGAGGTGTAAAGACCAGGCTCCTGTGCTCAATCCAGGACAACCTAGAAGAGTTGTCGCGCTCCAGAACCCCCTGTGGGGTGGGCCTTTGTTCCAAGAGCACTGCAGCCTAACTTCTCCCCCATCCTGTCCTACTTCCTTTACTCCTCCACAGCTGTGGCTCCCAACAGCCTTCCAAGGAAATCTTCATTGTAGAATCTGTTTTCCTAGGAACCGAACCTATGTTACTTTGGAGGAATCCCATCTAGAAGGAGAAAATGGATCTGAGCAGTGACAGCAGAGATGAGAGGTACCCAGAGGGAAACTAATGTCACCTGGTGCTCCCCAATTCTCCTCTTCGCCCCAGTCTTCCAGCTGTGTGTCATCACAAGTGCTTCTAAACATCCCACCATCCTGAAAGTGTGATGCTCAGACCTGAGTATCATTGTCCAAATGTGGACTTGCTAGGCCAGGGGATGGGGGAAATTCTACCATCATCATACTTCTATTAATTTAGCTGGAGATTAGCTCAGCTTTTTAGCAGCCCAAAAATTCTGTTTGGCTTATTGGAGCTTGTGTTTAATAAAGACTCCTACATCTTTTATCTGTCAAGCTGCCTCCCTCTGTCTGCGCCCAAACATCATTTAAGCTTCTCAAAAATCTGCCTCAACTTTATGACTGGCAATATTTCTTACCCCTTTTAAATGCGTGCCCCAAACGTGAGCCAAGATCTGGAAGGGGCTGGGGACGAGGGAGATGGGAGATGGGAGGTGTTTTTTGTGGTTTATAGTAGAAAGTATTCGGAACACACTTTTTTTCTGGAGTGGTGACAGATTTGGGGCAAGTTTATTTTCTTTCATTCCTAACTATGAGATGTTTGGAGCTAGATGAGACTTTAGAGATCTTCCAGTGCTTTAATGGCAGACACTCTACTCCCCTGACGCTCTTGCCCCAAGCGCCCATGGTAGACATTGCTCATCAAGCCCCATACTCTGCACACAGAGCCCCAGTACTATCCCTTTCCCAGAGGGTCTCCTCCCTTGGGCCCCAATCATGCCCTGTAATTCTCAGTGTACCACATCAGACAGCTACTAAAGGTTAACTGGTTCTGGAACAGTAGGTGAACTTAAATTTTCTACACCTCTTCCAATCACCCTACTTTTGAAAAGGGTGAAATTACGGGCCGAATTTATATTAGGCTTAGCAATCAAGCTGAAACTCTTGGTTCCCAACTCAGTGCTCTCCCCATCTGCCTCTTTCTGAAACTTCTCTAATCTTTTCAACCGTTATGGACCCACAAACTGCTGAGGTGTGCAGAATTCCAGGCCCAAATTCAACAGTAATGCCCTCCATTACTGAATGGCTACGTAGGCATTCCTCATGATGCTCATGATATGTAGGAGAATGTGGAGGCCATCTGGAGGAGGAAAGGTGGTTGAGCTAGGGCTCAGTATCCACAGGGCCTCACATACTTCAATAATAATAATAAAATGCTAAGACAAATAGAAACATGTCCTAAACCCAGTGACTCATACCTCTAAGCTAATCCCACAATGGCCCCACCTCGCTATTAAAAAAAAAAAAAAAAAAAAAAAAATGAGAGAGAGAGACAGAGAGTGAGAGGGAAAAATACAATTCCATGTATGTCCATGTATGTCTGTTTGGTAACCACAGCCACCAGCCATAAATGGGAAGTGATTCCTGACAAATGGTTTTGTTTGAAGTCAAAGCCATCCATCCCTCTGACTCCCGAGCTATCTATCACCTGGGGCCTTGAAGAAGCAAGTGGCCCTTGGGATATTTGGCCCCCTTGAAAGTGTTAAATCTCTCTATACTAACACCTCACGCCAGGAGAACTGCTGAACTGTAGTCAGGATGGAAAACAACTGGCTGGCATGAGTTGCTCTGGGAGCCAGTCAGAAATTACAGGATGATGTCTCAGGATCCAGGAAAAGATGGGTGTGATGATCATGTCATTCTTTCTCCTTGGCACAGAAAGAACACACCTGAGTCTCCAGCCTCCATCCCAGAGGGTCTGAAGGCCAAAGTACAATGAACCTTAGGGACACCAGACACAATCCCATCACTCAACGTATGAGAATGAGGTGAGAGAGGGGAAGACACCTGGCCAAGGGCACAGAGCAAGTATGGTTGATGTTTCCAAGAGCAGATCCTTCAAGGAGCAAAGAAGTTGGAACCATGGACATATGAGAAGCAATGATAAACTGAAACAAATCATCCAGTGAAACACCACTTAATCTTTGCAGACCTGCTTTCCGTAAAGCAGAAGCCCTATCCCCAGCCCCTACTCCTGGTGGGTCGTCTTTGACTCTTACTAAAGCAAAATGCTAGCTCGAGAGTGACGCACTTTGGGCACAGACTTTCTGACTCAGTCTGTGCTCTCTAACCACTAGACCAAGCTTGAGACTTTAGGGGATTTTATGAAATCTATGACACGCTGGCAAGAGAGGAGTCCTCCTTGCATTAAAGATAAATAGGTATTTTGTGAATGCATAGTGATGGGTTGCATGAAGTAAAAGACGAAGTAGTTAATAATTAATTCAGCATGTTTTAAGCTACGATCAATGGTCAGATGTATGATCCCTTTTAATTCTCATAACAACCCCATGAGTAAATACGATCATTCTGTATTTTCAGAAGCTAAGGGTCAGAGATGATACGTAAGTGGAAGTGGAGTTTCAGAAAGGCTAGGTGACTTACCCGAGGGGACAGAGCCAAGATCAAGGCCAAGTCATCTGGATTTCCTCTGTCCTCCGACCTGGTTTCCCAAAGCCCACACCCAACCAGCATTTTTCTTATGACCACAAGGCATAATTAACTCTGTTATTTTACTAACACAACAGTTCTGTGGGAGGCTGGTGAAGAATTTGTCACATTAAAAAAAAAAAAGACAAGTTTGGAGGTAGAAATTCAGCGTGGCCTTGAGAAAAATCACATCCTGTATATGAACATCAGTTTCCTCCTCCATTATATGGGAGTAATACAAGCACCTACGGGATAGGCTTACTTTAAAGATAAAATGTAGGGGCACCTGGGTGGCTGAGTCAGTTAAATGTCCGACTTCCGCTCAGGTCATGATCCTGACCGTGGTCTCACGATTTGTGTGTTCGAGCCCCACGTGGAGCTCGCTGCTGTCAGCATAGAGCCTGCTTCAGATGCTCTGTTCCCCCCCTCTCTCTCTGCCTCTCCCCCCGCTTCTTTCTCAAAAATAAATAAAATATTAAAAAAATAGCGATGAAATGTACGTAAGTGATGAGTCACTGAATTCTACTTCTGAAACCAATATGGCGCGGTATATTAACTAAAATGCAAATTTTTAAAAAATTTTAAAATATCTATATAAAACGATGAAATGACATAATGTAAGTTGAAAAGCACTTAGCCTACACTGCTAAGTGTCATTCAGTGAAAGCTGAAAAAGGTCACGGAGCGCGATAGAAATGCTTGTAGGGTAAAATCATTATGCAGCCCTCAGTAAGTAATAATAGTAAGAAATACCTACATAATGCCTAAAGCTTTACGGTTTATATAGTTTTTTTGAGCACGGTTTTCTTCACAATGCTAACCAATAGCTGTGGTTTAGATCTTTTCTTTTTTCTCATTTTTGTGTTCAGTGTAGTAATTCACCCTTCTCAGGCTGTGATGCGTTGGGGAAGGTGCAGCCGCCCACGTTAGCGAGGGTGTCTAATTCCAACAGCCCTCTTCTGAAGCCGGAGCTGCCTGGGTGGTTGTGGAAACAGGCACAAGGGTCCTTGGCCCCTGGGTCCACCGCCAGTAAGCGGAGGGGCTGGGCTTGAGCCTGGCTCTGGTCGGCCTCTCAGCCCCACTGAGCGCCCGGCTTGCCCAGACAGCCACAACTTCAGGGCCGCCTAAGCAAAGACCAGCGTGCACAGAGGTACCTACTGAGAAAGAGAAGCAATGGGGCTGGTGGAGGGAGCTGGAAAACTCCTCCCCGGAACACCATGCCGCCCTGGTGGAGAGGACAAAGCCTACCGCGTGCCTCCAGGGATCACCTCGAATGACTTTCTCTGCCCCCATGAACAGCAACTCGTGAGGTTCTGAGTCAGGCCTCTTGTTTCTCATTTTTTCTCCCCGGCAGATCTTCCCACAATGCTTTTTCTGGACTTCTTCTTTCCTTAAATCCGCAACTCACCCTTGCAGGACCCTGCCCTCTCCTTTCTCCTCAACCCCACTTCCCGGTTTTCCGCTCAGCCTGTGACTTATTCCTGAGCTAACTGGGGAGGCCCCCAGGGTCCCTCCTGCATCGGGGTCCCCGGTCTGCAGACACCCAAACAGGATACGGTCTAGGGAGTGGGCTCCAGAGTCTGACCCTCTGAGTTCTAAATCCAGGCTCTGCTTTTGAGGGCCGTGTGACCCTGAGCGAGCAACTTGGCCTTTTATATAAGCCACAAAGGACAGCTCTCATAGAACCACCATGAGGATTGAAGGAGATGACGCTTGACAAGGCCACATTACATGATACCTGCTCTCAATGTGCTTTTAGGCACGTGGGATTCAGTCATTGGTGGTGTCTTTTCCCAACCCTCCTTCAATGTCTGGGCACACATCTCCTTTTTTCTAAAGGCGAATCTTCCATTTCCTCACCCTTTCCAACCCTCCCCAGGAGCCCAGTCCCCGAGCTGCCCTTCCTCTCCGCCTTCTTTCTCTTCTGTCCTATGTCTACTCCTCTTCCTGGACCCTCCCACCCCACCACCCCAGACTCCACCCCAGGCCGCCGAGGCTGGAATCCTGCCACTCACCCATAGTCCCCCGAGGCCCATGATTCTTCCCACACTGCCCCCCTGCCTTTGCCTCTCCTGGCACATCTCACTGCCCTCCACGCTGTCAACCACCCCCCTCCGTTACCCCACAGCTCCCTTTCCAATCTTACCCACTTCGTCCCCCACCCCCCCACCCCGTGTGCTCCATCTTTGAAGAACCCTTTCTTCTCCTGCATGGCAGGTGGCACTGATCCTTCAGGCAAGACTTATCCAGACGTCTCTCATCATTTCCAGTCAGTTTTCAATGCTCCGTGTCTGCCCGGTTTACAAATCACATTATTATACATTTATACTTTCCTCTCTGAGCGATAAGCATTTCAAACACTTCTCTCATCTGTCCACGTGGCCCCTTACAATGCCTAATCGAATGCCAGGTACAGAAAAGGCCCTCAGAACATGTGCATTGATTGATTGGTAAGGAATCAGTCTGCAAGCTTCAGGAAAAAGGAGCTATCAGAGTTATGAATTTTACTAGCTAACGTATCTCCATCCTTATTATGTGCTGGGCAACCGACTTTGTGCTAGGAAAACAACCAAATGAGAGAATGGTGTCTACCCCTGGGCCCCACATCTCCCATGTGTTGCCTGCTGGATCCTCATCATAGCTCCATTCAGGAGGTACTACCATTATACCCATTTTGCAGAAGGATAAGTGACTTGCCCGCTGTCACACCGCACGTGAATATTTGAGCCGGGCACATTTCTGCTCGCCGATGAAGTCAACTCAATATTTACTAAGGCCTCTCATCCCCTTTACTTTTTTCAAAACTTACTCAAGACCTACGGAATCCTAAAAGCGAGCGTAAATCCTTCTAAAAGTCAGGTGAACGTGCCGTCCAAGGCTTCCTCATTCCCGGTGCCTTTGTCCCACTGCCTGGGAATCAGGATATGACCTAAATTCAATACAAACAATAACAAGTAGTACCTACAGCTATATTTAGAAGCCGTTGAAACTGTATACATTCTCTACAAAGAGCAAAGTTCTTATTTGAAGTTTAGAATCGCATTTTGCCTTGAAAAATAATTTGAAAAAGCACACTAGGGGTTTCATTCCTCTCAAACGGAAATACTCCAAGGAATGTGATACATTTCAAAGCAGTTGGTGAGTTGTGATACTCAGAACTAGAAGGAATCAGTCGACAGGGGATTTCAGTTTTAAAGTCCAGGGTGTGGGCGCCTGGGTGGTGCAGTCGGTTAAGCGTCCGACTTCAGCCAGGTCACGATCTCGCGGTCCGTGAGTTCGAGCCCCGCGTCGGGCTCTGGGCTGATGGCTCAGAGCCTGGAGCCTGTTTCCGATTCTGTGTCTCCCTCTCTCTCTGCCCCTCGCCCGTTCATGCTCTATCTCTCTCTGTCCCAAAAATAAATAAACGTTGAAAAAAAAAATTAAAAAAAAAAAATAAATAAAGTCCAGGGTGTATGTCTAGGAGCCACGGACTAGGAAATAAAATACTATTGCTTTCTTCTCAAATTTACAATCCAGTAGTTGGGTTATTGGGGTGAGCATAGTAACAGAAATAATCAGGCGGTCTTATTTATTTTATTTTTCTTTAAGTTTATTTTATTTTGAAAGAGACAGAGAGCGTGGACATAAGCTGAGGAGGGATAGAGAGAGAGGGAGAGAATCCCAAGCAAGCTCCAGGCTGTCAGCACAGAGGCCCAGTTGTTCAACTAAATCATGCAAACAACCAGAATTTGAACCTTGACTGATTGTGCTTATTTATTCCCTTACTCAGCAAACATTTCTTGAATTTCTAGTATGTGCCAGCCATTGTTCCAGGCTCCGGGGATAAAGGTGGAGAAAGCAGTCAACTTCCCTTCCCTCCTGGATCTTATATGACTCAAGATTATATGACATAATGTAGGTAGTGGTAAAACTATGAAGAAAAAAGGGCGCCGGGGTGGCTCAGTCGGTTAAACGTCCGACTTCGACTCAGGTCACAATCTCGCGGTCCGTGAGTTCAAGCCCCGCGTCGGGCTCTGGGCTGATGGCTCACAGCCTGGAGCCTGCTTCCGATTCTGTGTCTCCCTCTCTCTCTGCCCCTCCCCCGTTCATGCTCTGTCTCTCTCTGTCTCAAAAATAAATAAAAGTTAAAAAAAAAAAAAAAAAAAAAAACTACGAAGAAGAAGTAGCAGAGCTGGAGTCAGAAAGTAGCCAGCGAAGGAAGTGTCGCTTGAGGTCCGGAGGTCCAGGATGACGTCACTGGGAAGACAATAGGAGACGAAGACTTGGAGGAGGGGAGGGAGGGAGCCATGGGAGGTCTGGGGCTAAGAGCATCCCAGGTAAAGGGAAGAGCAAGTGCAAAGGCCCTGTAACAGGAATGAGCTTGGCATCTTTGAGGAAAGTTCAGTGGGGCTGTGGAGACATAAGAAGGGGACGGGGCTTAGGTTGAAGAAGCAAAAGGGGCAGATCTTTGAGCTCTGAAGGGTCTGTATTTTCTTCCGCATGTTTTGGGAAGCCACCGGAGGGTTCTGAGCAGAGGAATCACATGTATGATCTATGCTTTTAAAAGATGGGGCGCCTGGGTGGTGCAGTCGGTTAAGCGTCCGACTTCAGCCAG
>NW_024412377.1:41482040-41541303 GCF_014898765.1 Herpailurus yagouaroundi
AAAAAAAAAAAAAAAGACCACTCTGTGACTGATTATGACACAGAACAGTCCCTGAGACACCAGGTGGTTTTGAAAACAACTGGGGTTTTGTGGCTTGTGATGATGGTTCATCTGAGATGATTTTCTTAAGGAGCAAGGAGTGAACATGGATCCCCGGGTAGACCAGACAGTTTGGCTTGCAGCAAGGAGGAAGCCGTTCTTGGGGGTGGTAAATACGTACGTGACGGTGATGCAGAAGTCAGTAAGTTGTGTGAGTTAGCATTTCCGGAAGTACCTCGTGTTAACACTATTTCAAGGTGTGGGGATAAACTTTATACCAGAAAGAGTTGACTTCACCCGGGAAATACTCTGTTCAGAAAAGGTAACCAGACCTCTTTCCTGGAGGCCTCCTCAGAAACTCCAGGGTGTTCTTTTATGCCCGGACTCTCCCAGACCAGGCTGAAGCTGCCAGCACTCGCCAAGCTTATTTGACCGCAGGATCGTTCACATCAAACTCACGCTGGGAAACCCCCGTGTAAGGACTTCAGCTTAAAACCAGCTAA
This sequence comes from Herpailurus yagouaroundi, assembly GCF_014898765.1. Classification (NCBI taxonomy): domain Eukaryota; kingdom Metazoa; phylum Chordata; class Mammalia; order Carnivora; family Felidae; genus Herpailurus; species Herpailurus yagouaroundi. Next base: position 41,482,583 of record NW_024412377.1, read on the forward strand.
GACCTAGTTGGAGATGAAAACAGGGGTATAATAAGTAATAGACCTTGAAGCCAGGGATCGGGCATTTGGGGTTAATATGAGGCTAATGTAAACTTAGCAGAGTTTGATGAAGTTTATAACAAATAATAACTTGAGAAGGTCATTTCTGCCGTTCCATTTAGAACTGTAGACGTGCACGCATTCCAGGGAGTTTGCCAGATGACCCACTGGTGGTGGGAAGAATGGATGATGATGTTGGTTGTATTTGTATTGCTCCAAAAACCCACAAGGAAATTCTTATTCTGATCTTTAATACATTGAACGTGGCACATGTCATATGATTTATACGTATACACGTTGGGCTTGTATGTTAAAAAATGTTATGGATAGGGATTATGAAAAGCTTGGAGTGAGGTGACCCGGAGGAGGAAGTGCCTGGTGTTTGCACTGAGCTCTGGTTGTGGAAGTGAGGGGGAAAGAACAAAATGGAGAATTTGACCACAGTGGGATTTGTGGGGAGAGGGGACAGGCAGCATCAGAAGAACAATGACAAAATGGGCGTGGAGTGGAACGGTGACCCCAAGGCTAGGAGCTCTGAAGATGGTTGAAGTTTGTGCTGGGGAAATTGAGAAGGACTAGAACAAGGGGCCAAGCGATCATTATGTGTCCGTACTGGAGCGCTTAGAGTACTTAGCCCACTGTCTGGGATATAGTAAGTGTTCAGTAAATGCTGGCAGGATCAATGAAGGAGTGAATGATTGAATCAGTGAATGAGGATATGCAGAGGGCTGGGAAAAAGACTATCGAGTAGGAAAATCAGGGCAAAATGAAAATAATCTTCCAGAGCAAGATTCCACAAGTGTCATTTCCTAAAAATAAAATTAAAAAATGTATATCGTAACCTCCTCTGATAGTTGTGGTTTTTTTGTTTTTAATGTGAGACCAATACTATTTCCAAAAAAGGCAATTTCTTAATGTATCTATACTTCTTTTTATGATATCTGTTTAAAATGTTATGCCCTCTAATGTTCATTGCAGAAAAAACAGAAAGTGCAAGTAAGCAAAAGAAAAGGAAAAAGAAAGAAAGCATATTATACCACCACCCAGAGATAAGCCAGGCATATTTTTACAAAAATGGGCTTGTAGCATATATACTATTTTGTAATTTTCATTTAACGATATGTTCTAAGTATCTATGCATGTCAACAAATACGCTTCCGTGAAATCATTGTTTACATCTGCATAATATTCCATTATATGGAGACATTACAATATACCCGACCAATCCTCTATGATTGCACCATTAAGCTGGTTGCTTTGTTTCTCTGTTTTCACTCTAAAGATGCTGAAATAAATCTACAGCAACTACATCTTTGTCCATGTTCTTAATTACTTCCGGGGCCTAATACCAGGAGGTTGAATTACTGAGTCATTTTAAATGTCTTTGATATGCGGGGCGCCTGGGTGGCGCAGTCGGTTAAGCGTCCGACTTCAGCCAGGTCACGATCTCGCGGTCCGTGAGTTCGAGCCCCGCGTCAGGCTCTGGGCTGTTGGCTCGGAGCCTGGAGCCTGTTTCCGATTCTGTGTCTCCCTCTCTCTCTGCCCCTCCCCCGTTCATGCTCTGTCTCTCTCTGTCCCAAAAATAAATAAAAAACGTTGAAAAAAAATTAAAAAAAAAATAAATGTCTTTGATATGCATTTTCAAATTGCCTTCCAGTAACTGCGAATGAGATTTTATTACTTATGTGAACTCTTGACTTTAGACTTCACGTTCACACATACTCACACCTTCCCTGTTTTTTTGCAGCAACCGTATGGGCAGATCACAGGTGAGAAAGAATGCCGGAGCATCTAGAAGCCATTCTCAAGGTTACACAGCCCTCACACGGAGCTCCCGTGAGGGCTCTTTGCACATCACTGGATTAAATGCCAACATGTCATTGAAAAATATCAGTACTTTGATCCGTAATTTTCTCTTCAACAGCAAAATACAGAAGCTCAAGTTTCTAATGAGGGTGTTTCAAAATTAAACAATAGTTTGACATTGGATTCTCTTTCCTTGTAGAAAAGGCTTCCTGATACCTTGCCAAGTAGCTAACTTTGCTCTTGAGTAGGTCCCTTTGTTAAAAATGGTTGCTTATAACTGGCGCCTCACTGCCAGTAATGTTTATGGTATTTGAATGTTCTTGTTTGCCTTTAAGCGGTAAAAGGATGAGGGAAACAGAGCTCAAAGGAGGCTTGCAGATCATTTCAATTGTACTCTAACTAGTAGGGATAAGGAGGCTGTCTGTGTCTAATTGGGCAGGACTTGCCCAAGGTCACACAGTCAGTGAGTAGCACAGACAGGATCAGAAGAGGAAGTCTCCTGACCTCCAGCCAGAGCTCTGGCTAGCATCACAGAGCCTTATGATTAGTTTTTACCTTAAAACCACGAAGTTTACCCACACAATTTTGCATTTGGAAGAACTGAGGTTCAGAAAAGGGAAGTAACTTATTTACTCAGTGCTGCCCAGGTAATTAACAGAAGAGCTCGGGTGAGGGGTTAGGTCCCCTGACTCCCAGTTGGGAGGCTGGTCCCAGACTCCACTCTACTCCACCAGAATCCATGCCCAAAAGCCAGGACCAGGGTGGGTTGAGTGAGACATTCACCTCAAGTGCAAATGCTAAGGAGGCACTAAGATAAATAGTATTTTCGTGCAATATTTGAAAATGAAAGTTAATACAAAATATCCGTAATGAACAAAATATCCAAACTCTAAATAAAGACAGGGTCTGATGCTACACTTACATGATTCACTTCACTCACTTCACCCTAATCCTGGGCCCTGTTGGATCCTGTCTTTATCTAAAAATTTTATATGTTGTTCCTCATGGATAGATTTGCATGAATTTTTGTGCGTGAGGAAATTGCCTCACTCAACTCACCCCAGTCCTACAGCCCTCCAGGGAGACCTTCAGAGTTTGTGCCTGAGGAGACCCTATAAGTGAGCTCCAGAGAGAGATGGAACATATTTCTCTCACAGGGACCTAAAGGCCTGTGACTAATGGGACCAGTCACCTGGACAGAAGAGCCCTCCAGCTGGGTCTTGGGGCCATGAAGAAATGGCAACTAAAGAAACTGTTGATGAACCTAAAGTTGTTGATAGCTCAAGTTCTCCCAATACTAACTTGGAGCATTCAAAGATTGATCATTTAATATTCTGTATAAAATTTGGTGCTTAGCTTCACAAAATCAGATGTTTAAGATGCGTGATGAACTGGTTTGTCAACTACTATGAAAGAAATCTGGACATTTTAATTGACCACAAGCTTAACATGACCCCATGATGGGAGGTGACTGCCAGAAACACAAATGGAATCTTGGGCTGTGTTCATGGGCTCATTGTATCTGGGATCCGTGAATCTAATTCCAAGGAAGTCAGAGCCAAGAGAACATATTCTGGCCTGTCTGTAGGGAAGGCTCAAGGTTACTATTTGAGGCGGGAAAGGTAATTGTTAGGGGTTGAATGGTGTCCACCCACAGGAGTCAAAATCCTAACCCCCAGTACTTGTGAATTTGACTTTATTTGGAAACAGGGTCTTTGCTAATGATCAGGTTGAAGTGAGGTTATTAGAGTAGGCCCTAATCCAATATGACTTGTGTCCTTGTAATAAGAGGAGCTTTGTACAGAGGAAGAGACACACACACAGGAGAAAAGCTACGGGAAGACGAAAGCAGGGATCAGGGCGAAGTATCTACAAGCCAAGGAAGAACAAATGTTGCCAGAAAACCGTCAGGAGCCAGGAGAAGGGCATGGAATAGATTCCCTCTCAGAGTCCTCAGAGGGAATTAATCCTGCCGACACTTTGATTTTGGACCTCTAGACTCCAGATCTGTGAGACAAAGAATTTTTGTTATTTTAAGCCACCCAGTTTATGGCAGCCCTAGGAAATTAATACAGTACTCAAGACAGCACTTGGCCGAGGACCACTTGTGTGCCTGAAAGAAGGAAAACCCAGCCATTCAGATTCCGAAAGAGAAAGCCATTCCTGTGCCTCTACCACAGGGCCTGGCACAGGGGAGACACGCAATGCCTATTCATTAATAAAGAAGTAAATTTCAAAGTGATCCACCATTGCTAGAGGGAAAAAAAGGGAGGTTGAGGCACCAAGTCATTTTCCTTCAACTTCTCACTCATACTAAGCATGAACCATTGAAAACCCATTTCTATTTTCAGGGGATGAATCATAGGATATCAGACAGATAGCATCATCGGGATTATGGAATCCAACCCTATACTCTAAACATGAAGAAAATAGGATTTAGTGAGTTAGGGGACTAGTTCTTTCCATGTGCTTGTCTCTCTCTCATACAAGGGAACTCTCTTCCCTTTTTTCCCCCATCAAACATTAACATATCCCCTAGTACTTTGCTGTTACCTACAGTCTAAATTTAAATGAGAAAGTATTTAAGCCTACCACAACTCCAGAAAGATACGAGGCCCACTGGTGGTTCTCTTACACGAGTAGCAATGTCTGGCACTTATGGAGAATTTATTTTGTGCCAGGGACCTCCGGACCCCTGAATTATCTCCTGTACATCTTATAGCAATCTACTAGGTACGTTTTTATCCCTGACTCACAGGTAAATAGAACAGACTCAAAGGAGAAAAGAGTGATAGAGTTAAGCCTAGGTCAGATTGTTTTCTGAAGTCCATGTTCTGAACCCACTCTGCTGTGCTAAGACTGGACAAGCTTGAGAGGCCGCATGAATCGTGGCCACATGAAGCAGTCTGGGCTGGAACCAGGGTACCACCTGCACCTAGCCTCCAACCTGCTTGGAACCTCAAGCAAATTTCTTCACCCCCCCCCCCCACTCAGGTCTTAGTTTCCTCATCTGCAAATTGAAGTGGTTAGCCTAGATCATGGGTGTTGAAGTCTTGCCATAATGGGCTACAGCTTTATTCATTCATTCCACAAATATTTATTAAGTGCCCATTATGTGCTTGGTACCATTCCTGACGCTGAGAGTGTAACAATAACCAATATAAACAATGCCCCTGCATTCGTGGAGCTTGTATTTTAGGGCTGGGGGTAAGGGTGAGGAATAGAAAATAAACAGGTTAAAATTTCCAGAAAAAGATAAGCCCCCAAAGAAAAGAAATTATAAGTAAAAGAAAGAAGAGAAAGTAGGCTATCTACTTTATCAGATAGAAAAGAAGAAAAGAAAAGAAAAAAGAAAAGGAAAGGAAAGGAGAGGAAAGGAAAGGAAAAAAGAAAAGGAAAGGAAAGAAAAGAAAAGAAAAGGAAAGAAAAGAAAAAAGAAGAGAAAAGAAAAGTAGGGTAAGAGGTTGAGAGTGACAGATGCAGAACCATCGCTGTTGTATATGGGGGTAGTCAGGGAAGGCACACCGAGGAAGGGGCCTCTGAGTAAAGAATGGAAACTTAAGAAGGAAGGCGTAAGAAACGAGCATACACAGGTCACTTGGAGCTAAAGGCGCTAATGCCTCAAGAGAGGCCACCACTGGGAAATAGCGATTGAAAATGCCTCAAATTTAAATCAGATGTATACGGAAGCTTTGCTTAAGCCTCTCTTTGCTTTTGTCAGTAAATCTTCCATCGTAAATGCAATTTCATGATGGAATTTTAGAATAATTTTGTAGCCTCGAAATCAGATAATTTGCCTAGGTTTGATTGTAATTACTAATTGTTCTAAACTTAACTGGGTGGCCCCTGGCCAGAGCAGTTTGCAGGAAGCATCCGCAATTGGTAGGTAAATATCATCGCTGGTGTGTTGGCTGTTTAGGTGAAAAGAGGTCTTTACTGAAAGATCGCAGGTGACCTGCGGTCATTCAGATTGTATTTGACCCACACTGGCATGTTAAAAGCTTCCAGAAGAAGTGGTTTTTCAGCCCGTGGGTTCTACCTCTTCTATAGCTCTGGCCCCTGTTCACTTCTCTCCATATCCAACACTATTGCTCGGGTCGAGGACACGACCGTCTTTCGTCTCTGTCTCCACTCTCGTCGCCTCCCAATTCATTCTCCATCCCGTAGCCAGGATGACATTTGTGAGGTGGAAAGTGTATCAGGTCACCATTCTTCCTGAAAACTGGCCAGTGGGGGTGGTTATGCCACCATACGTGTTCGTTCAAAATCCATAGAACTGCATACCTAGACAGACTAAACTTCACTTCATGTAAACTATCCTTCCATAAGCCCAACTTAAAAATTCTCCCCACAGTCATTGTTCCCAAGGTAAAAAGCGAACCTCTCATCCGGTAGTAGTATCATATAGTGACTGGATACCCCTTCTCAGCCTAGATTCAACGCCCACCCTCAACACATTACTTATTGACTGGGCAACCTGGACCGAGTCATCTTAAATTCTTTGTATTCCTTCTCCTTATTTGTCAAAATGAAATAATAATATCACTTTCTTCTTAACGTTGTCATGAAAATGTAAATGAGTTCATTCCCGTAAAGCACTTAAGTTCTTATAAAGCACTTCCTCTAAAGCAGATCGTGTTATGGAAGTGCTCACTGAATGGACAGTATTACTAACTAAGCCTTCTAACACCCTTCATGATTAGACCGTGTATTAGTTGGCTAGAGTTGCCGTAACAAAGCACTGCAAACTGGGTGGCTTAAGAAACAGAACTTCGCTGTCTCCCACTTCCGGAGGCTAGAATTTCAAGATCAAAGTGTTTGCACCGTCGGTTCCTCCTAGGGGCTGTGAGGGAGAATCTGTTCCTCTCCCATGGCTTCTGGTGGTTTGCCGGCAATTTGGGGCATTTCTTGGCTTATAGACGCATCATCTCCATCTCCGCCTTCCTCCTCACATGGCCTTTTCCCTGTGTGTATGTCTGTCTCAAAAGTTCTCCCTTTTAATAAGGACACCAGTCATATTGTAGGGGCCCACCTTACTCCACTTTGACCTCATCTTATTTAACTATTTGTATCTGTAATAATCTTATTTCCACATAAGGTCACATTCTGAGACATTGGGAGGTAGAACTTAAACATATAAATTTTCGACACAACTCAACCTAGAACAAGCCCTGACATGTTTTCTTACCATCTCTGTCCATAATATCTCTCCCAGCAACCTCCACATCCACCAGTTTGTTTGACAAGGTCCTACATATCCCTCGGGTTTAAGTTAGATACTTCTTATTTAGGAAGACCCTCCCTAACATTTTTCCAACCCACTCATTTAGTTTAGGGGCCTTTCTCATGCTCTTCCAGTGGCCCTGCGGTCACACGTCCACAGCCCTTTCCACTTTGCACTTTACTTGCCTGCTTACTGACCCGACTCCCCAAAACACCTCAACTACCTCACAGACAAGGATTGCTTAATATTGAGTCTCAGAACCAGGATGGATCTAAAGTAAATATCTGTTGAATTAATGAAAGCTAGTCTCTCCTCCCTTATTCTGGGCATTCCCTATTTTATGTGTCTATGGATGGATAGAACAGGAAGCTGCAAAAATGAGAAAGCAAACATTTTTAAGCAACATATCAGTTGGAGTTCAGTTTGAAGATCAGATGCCTTGCTAGGTATTTCAAATAGTAGGCGTCGAATGCAGGGAATTGATTGCACTTGTTGGACGGATATAAAAGCAAAAAGCAAATGCTGGGAAATCCATGCATGCGTAATCGCAGGAAACAGTCACCACCCCCAAAACAGAGGGGACAGAAGGGAAATGGAAAGGTTACCGGAAAGCAGGAGGTGGAGGAGTGGGCCCTGCACGGCCAACGCTGAGATGTCAGATAGAGACCATGTGGCTGTGGCTCAGACCTCTGTACTGAGGACACTCACAGACGATACAGGGTGTGCTGAAAGTGGCAGCAGTAGAGCCGTGATGGCCTTCTGCTGTCAGAGGGAGACGTGAAGATACCCAGCAAGGTATTCCAGGCAAAGCAGTCTGCAGACTCCCAGCCCCAGCATCACACAGCAGGGAAGGCAATAGGCACATAACCAGCACAAGCAAAGAACCTGATAGAAAAGTGTATGGATATTACATAGTTAGAAAAGATTCCTGCACATGGGTCTCCAATCCCAGCTCTGCCACAGGTTGATTGTCTCCTTGGGGAAGTAGCTTCCCTCCTCTGAGCTTCCGGTTCCCTATCCGTGGCAGGGGGAAGGAACTAGATGGCCTCTAAGGGCCTCCCCAGGTATGAGCAAGGATTTGATAGAAGTGCCAGGGAATCGCTGGGGATTTCTGCAGGGTGTTATCACACAGACGATCCTATCCCAGGCTTCAGCCATCAAATAAATATGACACTTCCTTTTTCCCATTCTCCAGCTACCGTTTACATGCTCCAGAGCAGGCAGCGGAAGGAAGCCTGGGCTGCCTTTCTCCAATATGGTGACTCTGTTAGATAAACTTTCAACATGGCGATTCCAAACTAGACGTTCAGGGGACTGTTTCACACTCGGTGAAATGAACAGGTAAGTGAAATGCAGAGGGTGGGGCAGGGAGGGAGGAGCAAGCCGGGAGGAGGCAAAGGGTGGAAAGAGTGCACGTTTTGGGTGCACACAGGCCCCAGGTCTACCGTGGGTGTCTGATTCGCCCCGGCTGTATTGTCTCCAGTCCTCTTGCCCTGGACCTGCTCTTTGCCTCCCACGGTCCTGTTGAGAGTTCAGTCATGGCGCAGGGGGATTTGGTTCAAGTCTTGACTCAGTCACATGCCAGCCCGGAGACCTAAAGCAAGGCCAAAATAATGAAAAGAATGGCCTCCTGTGAGCCTTAGTTTCCTCACCTGCAAGTCGGCCTGCGCCTCAAGATCATAAAGATCAAATGAGCTAACGTGTGCCGGTACTTTCTGGAGCCGGTGCCATTTGCACAAATGTAGTCATTTTATGAACATGCATTAAACTTTAAAACGCCTTTATTAAAATGTGTTAAATATGTTTAAGAGGCTTGTGTTTATTTTTTTTAAGTTTATTTTGAAAGAGAGAGAGAGTGGGAGAGAGAGAGAGAGAGAAAGCACAGGGTGGGGGAGGGGCAGAGAGAGAGGGAGAGAAAATCCCCGGAAACTATAGAATGAGAGACAAGTACTCCAGATATTATAGCCACCGCTAAAATCTGCAGGTACATCCCTTATGTCATTCTAGCCTTGGAAAAGGAAAGCACGTTTCGTATAGAAAATTTGGGAAGGTACAAAGAGGAAAGTAAAAATTAACTATAATCTTACCCCTCCCACCCACACAAAATTAAAATGTCTCCATGAATCACATATACTACTGGACTACGGGGGCCTGACTGGTGAAAATGTTCTTTATTCTTTTCCTCCTTTTCTACTTTTTTTTTTTTTAATTTATTTATTTTTGAGACAGAGAGAGACAGAGCATGAATGGGGGAGGGTCAGAGAGAGAGGGAGACACAGAATCTGAAACAGGCTCCAGGATCTGAGCTGTCAGCACAGAGCCCGACGCGGGGCTTGAACTCACGAACCGCGAGATCATGACCTGAGCTGAAGTCAGATGCTTAACTGACTGAGCCACCCAGGCACCCCACTATTTCTTTTTTTTTTTTTTAATTTTATTTATTTTTGAGAGAGAAAGAGAGCATGATCCGGGGAGGGGCAAAGAGAGGGGGAGACAGGATTCAAAGCGGGCTCCTCGCTGACAGCAGCGAGCCCAGTGAGGGGATCGAACCCACGAACCATGAGATCATGACTTGAGCTGAAGTCAGACGCTGAGCCAACTGAGCCACCCAGGAGCCCTCCCTTCTTCCTCTCAACAGACTCAGAAATTGAGAATTCTCCGAAGCCAGATACGGATGGCCATGCAAGGGCCCGGGGGGAAACCAGGAAGGTAGAATGACAGGTGGAACCGCTGGGAATAGCCACTGCATGGCGATGATGAGTAGCCATGGACCACTGGTGGGGAGGGTGGAGGTTGTTAGGGCAGGTAGAGACTGTGGCAAACTCATGACGATGTGCTCCGGGGGCTGCTTCCCTTCAAACCACTCTTCTGTGTCCCCAGTGTGGTTGAATCCCTGATATTTTTCCCCCTTTAGTACCGTTAACAGTTTTATTCTTTGTATTTGGTATATTGATCTGGCAGGAATTTCTTTTTGTGTCTGATGTAATACAGGAATTTAATGTCTCCCCAAAATGTTAGCTACATATCCCAACACCATCTATTCAATATTCTGTCTTTCCTCCGCTTACCTGGAATGTAAAATTGATTTTTGCGTGTTGAGGTTATGTCTGCCTACTTCTTTGTTTAATTTATAATTCATTTTGTTTATCTCTTGGTCTTGTTTTGTTTTTCAGAGAGAGGGAGAGAGTGCTTGAGTGGGGTGAGGGACAGAGAGAGAGAGAGAGAGACAGAGAGAGAGATCAAGCCCACTGGAAACGGGGCTCAATCCCACGAACTGTGAGATCATGACTGGAACTGAAATCAAAAGTCAGACGCTTAACTGACTGAGCCACCCAGGCGCCCCTACTTTCTTTCTTTTTTTTTTTTTCTTGAAGTATAGTCAACACACAAGGATCATTGGTATTTTTAAAAGTATTTTTAATGTTTATTTATTTTTGAAAGAGACAGAGAGGCAGAGCATGAGCAGGGGAGGGGCAGAGAAGGAAACACAGAATCCGAAGCAGGCTCTAGGCTCCAAGCTGTCAGCACAGAGCGTGATGCGGGGCTCGAACCCACGAGCTGTGAGATCATGACCTGAGCTGAAGTCAGATGCTTCACCAGCTGAGCCACCCAGGCACACCCATGGCTCACTGATATTTTTAAGAGAGGTTGAGCATCTGGTATTTTATATGAAAGTCCCAAATCTTTAAACATGAGTGCCTAATTAATTTCTGAACTCTCTCGGCCAACCCGAAGACATCTCTAGGCTCGATGTGGCCACCAATTTGCAACCTCTGCTGAAGACAAAGAGGGTAGGTAGCGTCCACTGAAAATCTAGGCAGAGAAGTAACCGGAGCAGATTTCGTAGTGCAGAAAATTCCCGAGGCGGCTGGTATACGGGAGGGCGGACGTGGTGGAAAGACAATATTCCAGGTGAGAGCTGACTGGTGCCCTACCTGATGCAGTGGACAGGGCAGCTGCAAGGAAGGGCGTGTGGTGTTGGAAGAATCGATGCAGGGAGGGGCACGCCCAAGAGGGGTGTCAATGTCGCGGTGTTGCCTGGAGCCCCTGAGTACCCTCTGTTCAAGTCTGAGGAAGGAAGTGCCCTGTTTGGAAACAGACAACCACGGAGGAGGAACTGCTGAGTATTAGAGATGCCGCCTCCCAAAATAGCAGAAAGACTAAACAAGCTCCCGGTGACAGGGCTTGAGGACAGAGCCCCGCAAGCGGAAGGGCAGGACCTGTGGGCCGAACAGCCTGGACCAGAAGCCGAGGAAAGGGAAGAGGAACAGAGTTTGAAACCAAGTCCTACACCACAAGGGGGCTGGGGAGGCTTAATGTGAGGAAGAAGAGGAGCGGGCTTGCTAGCTTTCTGGAACCCAGTATTCACTGAGCTGGCAGGGTTCCCGCTGGGGCTGGGCTGGGGGGAGAGAGTGATGCGCAAAAGCAAATATAATCGGGGTTGTCCCTGCCCCGAGGGAGTCTTCTGGGAAAGATGGTGATTGAATAATCTCACAAATACATGCAAAGGTGCAAGACTGAGATAAGTGTTGGAAAGAGCAGGGCGCCACGTTCTGAGGGCATGTCCCAGAGGGTGGGGACCCACACTTCCAGAGGAGATGATGACTCAGCCGAGGGATGAGGAAACACGAATGATGTAAACTGGGGAAGGAAAGGCTTAGGCATCGGGGACAGCACGTGCAAACACCTGACTCACAGGAAGGTCTGAGAAGGCTGGTGTGGCTGGAGTGGGGCGTGGGGGCTGTCTTCGAAGGCCTGAGCGGCTGTCCGACGAAGGGGGAGTGGAGTTGGTTCTCTGTGGTCTGCCAGTGCATCACATAGGGGTGCTACGACGGGCTGATGGAGGTGCTGGAAATTTGTGGTTTGCATCACTTCATTAAAATAAATAGCGGAGGCCCTGGGTGGCTTAGTTAGTTGAGCATCCGACTCTTGATTTTGGCTCAGGTCGTGATCCCGGGGTCATGGGACTGAGCACCACATTGGGCTCTGTGCTGACAGTATGGAGCCTGCTTAGGATGCTCTCTCTCTCTCTCTCTCTCTCTGCCCCTCTCTCCCCCATCAGCCACTGTCCCTCTGTCTCTCTCTCTCTCAAAATAAATAAACATTTTTAAAAAGATAAATAAAAACCTACTGTTTGTTCGTTTCATATGCCCCCCCCCCCCGCTCTGTTCTAAATGAATCCACTGACAGCCCCAGAAGGCACGTGGTTCCCTTACCACTGCTGTGTAATAAACACCCTCAAAACGTAGTGGCTTAAACAACATCGTTTTGGTATCAGCTCTTTTGACTGTGGGAGGGGCTCAGCTGGGTGGGTTTTGCTAGGAGCTTCCTCCGCATCCACAGTCACATGGTGGCCGAGGAGGCCGGGGTCCTCTGAAGTCTGGGGCTGTGCTGGAAGGGCTGGAAGAGCCTGGGGGGGGGGCATCTCTGTTCCTGAGGCTTCTCCACTTCCTGGCGAGCCTGGGCTGCCCAACCGCAGGGAGGTCTTTGAGCAGCGTGTTTGGTGGGGTTCTTCCCCCAGAGCAAGTAGTTCGGAAGAGACAGGCAGAATGTACCAGTCCTCACAAAGACTAGCTCTGGAACTGCTACGGCATCCCTTCTCTTGTATTCACTGGTCACAGTGATCACAGATTCAACAGGGTGAACGGTAAACCCCACCTGTTGCTGGGACAATGGCACGGACGTTGGAGGACAGGAACCAATGGCCGGGGTGGAGATAAGCCATCATCGTCATTACAATCGCTGTCGGCATTTTACAGATGACGAGATCCAGATGAAGAGAAAAGCTTGCCCAGTATCCCAAAAGCACCCTCAGCAAATGGCTAAAGCGGCTTGTAGACCCAGGTCCATCTGACTCCAGAACATTCTACCTGCTGCGTGACACTGAGTCCCTTCCCGCCTGTGGGCCTGGGGCTCCTACTCTGCGCAAGAGAGCTGGACGGCTCTAGGATTCTGGGGTTCTGAGGACCTGGGCTGCAGGCTCTGAGCTGGTGGGTCACCAACTGACTCCTCCCCTCACCTCCTCTTTCCCTTTTCCTCTCAGCAACGCTCTGCTTTCCTCCCCTGGCTGCTCTATTTACCCGGCTCTCCTCCGCTTTCCTGTAACTGTAACCAGTAAGCCATGCCTTAGGTCTCTGCCCTCCGCAGCCTCCCTGGACCTCCAGGTTTCACTCTCGACTTGGAACTTTCCAGAGGCGGAGGCCAGCATCTTTTTTATGCCAGAAGGGGTACATCAGGCTTTGCTGCACTTTGCGCATAATTGGCATGCCACAAGAGGGTGTCCAATGAGAGCTTGTATAAGTGAATCCCTCCTCTTGTTCTGTGCAAACTGCCAAACCGTAACCTAGAAGGCACACCCACTGAGGTCAGGAATTGGAGCCGGACTCGTTCATCAAGGAATCAACAGTGATGCAAAGATGGCCTGGTCCATGGGAGGTCATCAAAACACATTCGTTGGCGTGCCTGGCTGGCTCAGTTGGTTAAGCGTCCGGCTTTGGCTCAGGTCTTGATATCGTGGTTCAGAAGGTCAAGCCCCGTGTTGAGCTCTGTGCTGACAGCTCAGAGCCTGGAGCCTGCTTCAGATTCTGTGTCCCCCTCTCTCTCTGCCCCTCACCTGCTTGCACTCAGTCTCTCTCTCTCTCTCTCTCTCTCTCTCAAAAATAAATAAAAACATTTTTAAAAATGTTAAACACATTTGTTGGTTGCACCAGCTAATTTTTGTTTTTAAACCTTCCCATTCAATTATTTGTTTCCATTTTATGATTCAATTTATCCTCAAAGATATTTGGGTTCGATTTTCCTCTTTTGTCTGTTCTAATTCCTGATATGGCTTTCCCCCCTCTTGGTTTAGGTGAGTCTAGGATGATTTTTTTTCCCCAGGAGCATTCTCTTTCAAGTTAAGACTTTGAAATTTCAGCTTGCTCCAACTCTTCCCCTCTTCTTTTCAGTTTCAGCGAAAATGTAAGAATGAAAAGCTGTAAGGAGATGGGGAGTCAGAACCCCTGGCTTCTGACCCATGCCTCCTCCCACCCCTGCGATTTTTCTCAGCTTCATTTTTCACTGTGGATCTCCGTCTCCCCATTCAGACAGTGAAAGGGTTGGAATATCGGTGCGTCTCTTTTTAGCAATGGAAGATCTGTGCAAACCTAATTTCGTGCAGGGGCAGGAGGCAGAAGGCGGTTAGGAGTGGGGCAGCTCTAGCTGGGTAGGACCCAAGGTCGCCACCAGTGCCCTCGCTGTGTATGGTTGAAGAGCCTCCGCTGGAGTGGGAGCTCCACGGACCTGGGCAAACTTGAGGGGCACCCCAATTCTCAGACAGAATGATTCCTAGCCTTGCTAATCCACTAGACTGTCAGAAAGGGCCACATCAGCAGAAACAGGGAGAGATCCACATTCACGTATGCCCCAAACAGACCACTGGCCCCAGACACGGCTTTAGTAAGCTCAGACAACACTCATGGAGCTTCCCCATTTGTTCAAGTTTTTCTGCATTTTTATTTTCATTTCCTGGTTTCTTCTCACATCCTTCCTCTCCGCCCCCCCCCCCAAAGAAGTTACTAAAAATTCTAACAATTTCTACTTTTACATCTTGGCTCCCCTCCCTGTCCCCTCTCCTGGTCTCCAGAGTCATGGACTTATTATGAAATTCGCTAACTTTTGGTTAAATTGCATCTCAGTTTGTTCACCAAGAAAGGGGCGTCAAAGAGGAAGGACTCTGTGGCCAGAACAGTATATTCTAGAACTCTGAGAACATGACTTTTTAAAAATTATTAACACCAAATTACACATTTAATAGTACTTGTAGTGGGGTGGGGGGTGGGTGAAATAGGCGAAGAGTACACTTACCTTGGGGCGCCTGGGTGGCTCGGGTCATGATCTCACGGTGCGTGGGTTCAAGCCCCGTGTCGGGCTCTGTGCTGGCAGCTCAGAGCCTGGAGCCTGCTTCGGATTCTGTGTCTCCCTCTCTCTCTCAAAATTAAATTAACATTAAAAAATTTTTCAAAAGAGTACACTACCTTGATAAGCACTGAGAAATGAAGAGAATTGTTGAACCACTATATTGTAAACCTGAAACTAACATAACACCATATGCTAATTCAACTTAAATTTAAAAAAAAGATTATACTCATAGTGAAAACTCAAACAGAATATTTGAGTAAAAAATGAAAGTAAAAGCCTATGGTCCTGCCCGTCCCACCAGCCCCGTCTCGGCATCACTAGTCCCTACATTAAACACTGCTAACTGTTTCTGAGTGTCTTTCCAAAGTATACTTGTGAAAATAGAAACATGTTATTTACACAAAAAGGTGATATACATACTATTTTGTTTCAACCTTTTCATTTAGTATCTTAGAGATCCTTTTCAATCACATGTATGGATCTCGTTCTTTTGAACCGCAGAATAAAACCCATTGTACCGTCACACTAATTTTTAATCTATTTACACATCTCCTTATTGATACATATTTGTGTTAAGTAGATACCACGTACAATGATTTGTTTCTACAAGTGAGGATCGGTTAACATTGTTGTACAATGAACCTTTTTACTTTATATTCTGGATATTCCTTCATATCAGCTAGCACAGAGCTACCTTTTTTTTTTTTTTTTTTTAAACAATGGATTCTGGGGGCGCCTGGGTGTCTCAGTCAGTTAAGAATCTGACTTTGGCTCACGGTCATGATCTCATTGTTTGTGGGCTCAAGCCCCGCGTCGGGCTCTGCCCTGACAGCTGGGAGCCCGGAGCCTGCTTCAGATTCTGTGTCTCCCTCTGTCTCTGCCCCTCCCCTGCTCATTCTCTGTGTCTCAAAAATCAACTTTAAAAAAAAAAATGGATTTTATTTTTTAAGAGCAGTTTTAGGTTCATGGCAAACTGAGAGGAAGGTACGCCCTCTTCCCCACACAGATGCATACCAGAGAGGTACATTCGTTATAGCTGAGGAACCTACATTGACAGATCACAATAGACCAAATTCCATAGTTTACAATTAGGGCTCCCCCATGGTGCTGCACATTCTAAAGATTTTGACACTTTAGTTTCACTGCTCTAAAAATCCTCTGTGTTTTGCCTCTTCATTCCTCCCTCCCCGCTAACTTCTGACAACCGCTGGTCGTTTTATCATCCCTGTTAAGTGTGCCTTTTCCTGAATATCATAGAGTTGGAGTCACACAGTACTCGTAACCTTTCCAGACTGGCTTTTTTCACTTAGTAACATGCATTTATGTTCCTTTCATATCTTTTCACAGCTTAATAGCTCATTTCTTTTTAGCGCAGAACAAGATTCCATTGTCTGGATGCACTACAGTTTATTTATCCATTCGTCTCCTATAGGACCTCTTGGCTGCTTCCAAGTTTGGCAATTATGAATAAAGCTGCTCTGGATATCTGTGTTTGCATAATAGTCCAGGCATATCAATACATTAATTTATTTATCCTTATTTCCAGTTTTTGGTTTTTTACTGTGCCCTTTCACGTCACGCTAAACAAAATTTTGGTTTCTAATTATGCAGAACTTCAGTGAACATCCTTTCTATATATACCTGGCAGACCTGTGTGTTTGGGACAGTACCTGTGTAACCACATAATGTCTTCCTGAGTCCTGTTCCAACGCTGAGGTTTTGGAAAGCATTACATTTTGCCAGTGTGGTAGATGAAAGTTTTCTCGTCGTTTCTGGATTTTGCATGTAGATCCACTCACTTCCTTCCAGGCTCCAGGGCCCAGATGACCACCCCATATGTTCCCGCAGCTTGCCACGTGTCCCTCCCCCTGGGTCCACCTGAACTCTCCACTTGCTGAGGTCTGTCCTGTATTTTCTCCCAGCAATGAACACGAACCCTATGGGAAAGCAACAAGGCCCACAGCCACACACACATTTGTGTGTTTGATTCACTGCCAGGCTGGGGCAGAGAGGAGAAGGGTCAAAATCTGCTTTACAAACGAGGAAACAAAGACCGGGTACCAAGCAAAGAGCCACGGGGGCAGCACCAGGTTACTCCCTTGTCACAGTGGTTTCTTTCCTTATCCACCCCTTTGGCACAGGGCTGCTGGGCACACCTCTGCGAAATAGCCTCGTGTATCCCACTACGGGCTTTTTTTCCCGACTGTGGCTTTCTGTGGCCTGTCCCACCCCCTTCCATGATGTCCGGAAGCCTCATATCCTTATCCCAGTATTCAAGGGCTTTCAAAATATATAGCACAAAGCAAACCTTACCGTTCCCCTCTCCACGGACCAGGTGCCCTCTCCATGGACCAGGTGGCATAGTTCTCCTGGAATAGTTGCTGCTGCTCAAGCATAGTTTAAAGCTGCCCACTTCTGCACCCGGTCACAGGGTTTCTTCTCCGTGGTATTCCCTTCTTCCACATCTGACTCCCAAAGTCAAGTCCATCCTCCACACCCAGCTAGCTCATGGCCACCAACCAAATGAAACTCTTTGACCTCTCTTCATCTTCCCTCACATAACTAACAAGACCAGGCTTCTGTTAACGCAGATCTCTTTTTTAACCCTCTTTTATAGCCTTTGTCACACGCCTTGTCATATAATTATCCTTCTTATCTTTGCAATATCACAATAAATCCTTGAGAGGCAGCTCCGTGTTTAACCGCTAACTATGCCCCACAGCTTTCAGCAGGACCTGGGAGGAGTAGCTAAGGCGCCCCAAACTATCATACGTATGTTTTTAACATAAAAAAAAAAAACTGAGATAATTTTGTATAATCTGGTGCACAATTTGCTTTTATACCTTACTGATAAAACGTGGAGAACTTCCTGAGTCCCCACATTTAGACCTACTTCATCCTTTTTAGTAATTACACGTCATGATTATTGGTTTCTTCTGGTTTACTCCACCATTTCCCCTTTCTGAACAATTAGTTTAGTTTTACTCCATATTACAAACAAAATTGAAGCCGTATCCTTACGTACGCATCTGACATTTAAGGAACAAATTTCAAGCGAGGGAATTGCTGGACAAAAGGATATGTGCAGCTTACTTTCCAATGAAGTCTACCAAATTACTCTCCAAACAGCTCTGCTAATTTATTTTCTTTTTAAGAATCCCATTAGCCTCTTGGCTAAAGACCCTTCGTGAACTGAGGCACAGCTGCTGTTTGGGAATTGTTCCCTAGGTCATCTCCTCAGTCTTTACGTGGGGAGGTGGGGGCTGAATTAGTGTTTTGCCCACAAAACCACATCTTTAGCTCCGTCACAGGATTTACTCCACTGCACGGAAGTCGAGTTGATGTACCAACCTCCTTTACGAGCCTCTGAGTTTCTTTTTTCTTTTTCTTTTTTAATATGAAATCTGTTGCCAAGTTGGTTTCCATACAACACCCAGTGCTCATCCCAACGGGTGCCCTCCTCAATGCCCATCACCCACTTTCTCCTCCCTCCCACCCCCCATCAACCCTCAGTCGATTCTGAGTTTTTAAGTGGTTTATATACACAATGGAATACCACGTGGCAATGAGAAAGAATGACATACGGCCTTTTGTAGCAACGTGGATGGAACTGGACAGTGTGATGCTAAGTGAAATAAGTCATACAGAGAAAGACAGATGCCTGTGAGTTTCTTAAAGGCAAGGACCTTTGTTCATTTGTTCATTCTGTAATATCCCTCTGCCCCGTACTTTTAAGTATATCTAGGTCAATGTGTGTGTGTGCGTGTGTGTGTGAGTGTGTGCACATGCATGTGTAGTGAATACCTGCCTTCTGTATTCTGGTCTCTGTGGTGGAGTGTTGGGGACACAAAGATGGATAAAAGTACTGACAAGCAAAATGTGGAATGACAATAATATGGGCTGAGCGCCAGGGTATAGTGTGGTACAAAAGCATATAGAAAAGGCATCTAACCCAGTCTCATAGTCAGCAAGTCTTGATGAAAGAAGCTGACAAAGCGTGAGTGTGTGTGCACGCCGGTGCATGTGTGTGTGTGTGTGTGTGTGTGAATGTGTGTGTGTTGGGGGTGGGGACCAGAGCAGGGGGAGGGGAGGAGGGAACGAGGTTGGATGCAGCAGCTCTAGGGGTGGAGGAAGGGACCTGGGCAAAACCCCGAGGCTCGTGGCCACTGATTTCCTGCTTCTGACGTTCTCCCTCTCCTTTTAGAAAGAGTGACCGGGATGCTTGGCCCCAAATCTTGGTCATTTGGCCTTTTTCCCGTAAGTGATTGGAAACTGCTGCCTCTTTAGCCCAGCAGTCTGGTAAAAACTCAGCCGCAAGACCCTGACAGCCAGGGCGCTTCTCCTGCACAGCCTGAACATGCTGTCCTTGCGCTGACCGGACGTCTGCATCTGAGTCCTGTAGTGAGCGGGTCAGGGGAAGGTTTCTCATCCGACAGAGCTGGATTTGTAGCCCCTCTGCTCCTTTCGCCTACCGTGGTACCTGGGCCAGGCTGGAATGTTGAGCCTCCATTTTCTCATCTGAAAAATGGGCATAACTGTGTCTACCTCGTAGCATTGCACAGAAACGAGAATAAAAGAAGAGGGTATACATGGTAGGTGCTAAACTCAGCTCCTGGCATCTAATACACACATCGTTAACAGGAACTATGCCTATTGACTTTCAGACCCCCTGACGACCCCTTGACTTTGGTGCCATCGGTTGATTCAGCCTTCTCACTTGACAGATTGGGGACCAGACTGAGACCCAGGGAGGGACGGTCACACAGAGGTGCGAGGGCCAGGACGGGGCTCTCCTTCCTCTGGGCCCAGGGCATGTTCCCTGCCCCACGGTGGTTACCCCAGCTGGGGCATCTGGACCTCCCATCCTTGACCCAGTGAGATCTTTCCCAAAGCCCTGTTTTGGCGAGAAGTCAGCCCTGTTTCCTTTCCTGAGCGGACCAAATGCAATTTTCTTACTCTCCCCTTCTTCCCCAGTCACCTCCAGCTTTATCTTCTCCATTGTTCTCCCTTCCGCCCTGCTTCAAGCCCTCCTCTGCTGCTGCAGATACTGCTTGATCCCCCCCAATCATTTTACTTCTTTCCTGCAGGGCTCACCACACGTTGTGCATTTCCTTTTCTTAGGCTCAGACACCGGGAAGTTGGCACTGAGCAGCGACTCAGTCCAAGGGGCTGCGTATACAGCCTCTTCCCTGCGGTAGGTTTCTTGAGCGCCACAGCTAACAGAACTTCCCACGGCTTCCCTGTGTTTAATATCAGTAATTAATTTAGCGTTTGAAATGCGCCGGGTTAGTGCGAACCACTTTGCAGATATGAACTCGTTTGTTCCTCTTAACAACCCCATGAGATTGTGAGGTCCTAACGTCAACAACTCCAACTTACCGATGAGGAAATCGAGACACAAGGAGAGTCAGTAACTTGTCCAGGGTCTTACAGCTATGAATCAGAGGGAGCAGGGCTTCAAACCAAGCAGTTGGCTCCAGAGTCGCTCCAGAGCTCCTCAGAGGATCAGGCCATCAGGCTGGGTCTGGGTCACTGCCTGAAGCCACACACTGACTTTGCTTCTCCCCTCCGTGGCTGGTTTCTCTTCCTTCCTCCATCAATCACCTGCACACAAACCCTCAGCGCAGCGATGCTAAGAAATCCAACCTAACACATTTCCCAAACATCCATCTCAGAGGTTACACCACTATTTGTAGCTTGATGTACACAAAAGATTCTGTTTCCCTGTTGGATCAATTTATTCATTTAAAAGGCCGCCTTTGGGGAAATGAATAAAATGTCCTGAAATTAAAGCTGTGCTGGAAAATCTAGGATGATGATGATGACGACGATGATAAACACTTCTTTTGGAAACTCTGTGCTAAGTTCCTTAAATGCATTATTTCATTTAACCGTCAAAGGACCCTCTGCTAGAACTGCTATGCAGGGAACACTTCCAGCGTTCCAGCCACTGGCAGACACGTCCCCCCACATCTCTTTATTTCCTAATCCTTATGCCATCCTACCTTCCATTTTCTTGTCCAGTCGAAACCCCAAGTTCGATATAGCCATATCTGAACCCATCACCCCAACCTGTCCGAACAACATTCAGGCCACTGATCTACTCGTCCAGTCCCTGATGGGCGACGGCCCTGACTCCTTTGGCTCAACTCCCCAACCCACAGCCAGTCCGAGTACGGCTGGTCTGTTCCAGTGTCAGGTCTCTTGGTTCTCTCCCTTCCTTTCCAAGTCCAGTTTTTCATGCATCCTTTCTATTCCCTCCACAACCATCCCAGAGATTTGATCCTCATTTTGCAAAGAACCAGCCCGAGGTCCAGAGGGCTTAAGCACACTGCCTGATGCCCTCGGGGGGTTAAAGACGGAATTGGAACCCCAGATCCCATCTCTTCCCAAACCTGTGCTTTTCCTATCACATCAAGGGGTCTCATGAGCACCAGTCTGGGGCTGAGATTCCTCGAGGTGGAATATGAAATTATTTTACTGAAGGCAAATACTGAATTATTTTACTGAAGGCAGTAACACCACATTAAACACAGAGTACCGCCTACGAGTTGCTCCCTTTTCAATTTTCTTTCCGTCTTTTAAAGTAGATGGAGGAAGTCCCCTCTGGTGCTAGAATGCCATCAATATCTCCCCAACACTTGCTAATCTTCCTTTTCAATCAGAGGAGAGCAAGCGCGGGGCTCAGAACCTTGGCAGGCGACAACGTCTAGCTAGAATTTATTACCGTTGTTTTGTTTTCATGGTTACCTTCTATTTGTGGCGGATGACATGGGTTTTCCACGTGCAGTAGTGGCAGCCATACAACATTTTCTTCGAAAACAAATGCGTTTGAGTTTTAGAAATAAGTCACCATCAAAAAAAGTATTGAGTAAATCATGGCACGCCGGCTGCTCGGAATAGCGGGAATCACAGCGGTGAAATATGGGGCTGACGGGATGGAAGACGGAGCCCCGTCGTTTTCGGGGGCATTGACAGGTTTTGCTTGCCAGCTCCTCCCTGGCTCCAGAGTCAAGAACTCGACTCCTCAATGACCCTCCGCGTGCCTCCTTCCCACAACAGGCTTGCTCAGCTTAGAACAGAAGGGCCTCGGATGTCACCTAGGCCACCTTCCCATGTCATGGATGAATACTGAGGCACAAAGAAAGCAGGGGACTTGATTAAGGTTGTTTATAGCAGCATAGCTGTTGTGGGACCAGAGTCGGCCTCCCGGTCCCCCATCCGTGTGCCCTCCTCTGCGCCCAAATGCTCGTACCACATAGAAGCGTTCGTCGTCCCACAATGTTCATTCCCACATCGGCGGGAGACTGCATGCAACGCCACTCAGATTCGGCAAAAGAATTAAAGCCTATGCCCTGATGCATCCTTTACACGGTATGTAGCAACTGAACCTCTCTCTTACATCTCTAGGAGGGTAATAGCTCTGTACCGTTCTTGGGAGAACTGGTAAGAACAGTCACTCAGTTTCCTGTAGGGTTCAATTCTCTTGCAAAGCCCCAACTGAGAAAAGCTGCTAGAGTCTAGTTTCTTTGAATGGCTGATGGTCTGCAGGCCAAGGAGTCCTTCATAGGACCAACTGAAGTCTCTCCTGCTTTAATTGAAGCCAGCTCCCTTTGTTCAGTCCCCCCGAGAGGCGGAGAATTTATTAGCATGTATCTCATAAAAGGCCAGCATAGCAGGAAATTAAATTCATCTGGTCTAATCAGCTGTTCTGAAAGCTTTGCTGGTTGCTCTACTTACTCTGCGGTTGCCAAGGTGACTGCAAATTGATTATTTGAGGACTTGTTCCAGGATCATTCCAGGTATTGATGTTAAGTTTAGAAGACATCAGCAGTCCCAAGTAAGAATAGAAGGGATCTGCCATGATGGTAAAGGAGACTCCAGACCCGAGAGAACAAGGGATATTTAAGCTGAAGAGAAGGCTCAGAATTCCAAGGGATTCCCCCAAAAGCTTTGAGGACAGTCTTGGGGAAGAGACAGGAGACTTGTTTTGAGTGGCCTCAAGGGGGCAGACTTAAAATCCACAGGCAGGAGCTGTACAGGATCTCAGGTCACTATCTGGACAGTCGAAACAGACAGTGGCAGAAGGATCTGGTGAGCTTGCCCTCACGAGAGCCATGTGAGAGTTCTGGTGGATGCATCGTATAAGAAGCTGACCGGGCTGTAGGACACTGCATTCAAAAACCACGAACATTCCACCCAGTTCACTCAGTGGCAATGGTAATTTTCAGAGTCATTTCTCTTTCCAAGGAACCAAGTTTTTGTTCCTGCTTTCATTCGTTTTCCCAGCAATTCAAATTAAAGACAAATGACTCATGATCCACATTCAACGTGTCCTTTCACACATAGGATCTAATAAGTGTGCATTCTACATGTACATTTTGATTCAAAAATAAGCAAACGGTAGGAGTCATCTCTTTTCCAAGGGAGCACACTAAATACTTTACATGCATTTAATCTCATTTAATGCAAATGGAATGGAGTGATGCTATACAGAGATAATATTACAGACAGACATTTAAGATCCTTATTTTGAAAGAAATCTACAGATGTTTCTCTGCTCAGAGGATCATAACGATGGAAGGAATCTCATCTAAGCCAAGAACGGGATAAGATTTTCCTCAACTGTCCCGCTAATGGTGTCAGGACCTTCCCAGGCACCACAAAACCTTACTCCTATTCCAATATTTGTTCAGTAAAACAAAAGGTGTTTTCTTTTTTTTTTTTTTTTTTTTTCTGTTTGGCAAGCAGGAAATGACAAATCGGTGTCTTAAGGGATTGACAAAATATGTAATTAGACACTATCAATCACTATGAAAGAGCTTGCTTTTTTCTTCCATCAGATAAAGGTGCATTTAGTCTACTAAGAACTTCCAAGACCAGCTGAAGCATTACGTGTCTAAGTTCACCAGCCCAGCAAGCAGGGCCAATCAAAGTCCTCTGTTGACAAATGAGGGGACAGCATTGGGCAGTGAAGAGATGTAAGGATGCTGTAGCTTCCCTGGCGCCTTCCCCTCGACAGTTCATATTTCTACACTTTACCTTCTTCGTTTATAAACTGGAGGAGGTGGGGGGAAATGAACTAAATGATCTGTTCCCCTCTTTCCCAATATAACTCTCTCTACACCTGTAATTCTAAAAGGAGGTCAGGAGAAGACTCTTGGGGTGAAGACAGCATCTTGAAATTCCTACTGGCTTGATGAGGCAGCAGAGAGAAAAAGAGAGGGGGTGGGGAGAGAGAGGGAGGGAGGGAGAGACTGTCCATTTGGGAAAGCCGATGCGTAAAGGCTGGAAGCTCCTCCTTGACCTGAACAGTCTTGCCTCCTTGATTTAGTGTTTGTGGGCTTTTTAAAAGGGGTTTCCCAAAATATTCAAAGTTAAACTTTTAAGTATATCACACTTTTTAAGTATGTACAAAAGTATATAACTTTTGTATATCTCTGTGATCAATTCGTGTTTGCCCTGAAAGGGCTTTCTTTGTTCTTTGGTTGTTGTTGTTGTTGTTGTTGTTGTTGCTGTTACGGGAAGGTTAAACAATACGCTTATTTATTCCATAGCTTTACAAACAGGAAGGAGGTTTTAAATGGCTTAGTTCCACAATTCGGGCTAGATGTATATTTAAAGAAACTGTGTTGCATAACAGACACTGCCTCTTCCTAAAATGCATCATACCAGAGCCAATTTTGGAAAACACAAATATGGGGTGGGTATATTTTGGACACTATGGGAACGTAATAGATCTTTAATTAACATTTGTGCCTTTTATGGGAAATATTTGCTTTTTAAGGCATCGGTCTCGCAAAAACAATTTCTGGCTAGTAAAGGAAGTTAAAGGGGGCATGCAGGTTATATTTTGTTGCTGCACTTTTACTTCTACAGTCAACACCCACATCACATGTGTCCTAAAGTATTTGATGGTTCTATTAGAGGACACGAATAACATATTTCAAACTACTAAATGATTTATGCACATTTCATTTATAACCCCTATTTGTGTGGCATATACAGGTGCACAAGCCCTTTCACATTTATTATTACATACTCAGCTCACACTCAGCCCAATGAAAGTGACTCTATTTCCCACTTAGAGATGGAAGATTCCCCACTTGGGGTCCATCTTTTTGATATGCCTAAGGAAAGTGAGCTAGAAAGCGCTACAGCAGGGGATCTGGAACCTGCCTATTCCAATTCTGGCTACGGTCCCTCTTGCCTAACCTCCATGCGTCTCTGCTTGTGAGGCCACAGTGCATTGGAAGGATTAAAAGATGAGCTATAGAGTCGATTCACCTCCTGCCTCTGGCATCGCAGGGCCCTGTGCTCCTGGGCAAGCTATTTGCTTCTTTGGGCCCCATTTGTGAATTAAGCTAAAAATAGTACTCTCCCCACCATGGGACTGTGGGAAGGATTAGATGGAATCATGCATGAAAAGCACATAGCAGAATGTTCCCTAAATGTTAGCCATTGTTATGTTATTATGTAATCTGCAAAGCATGTTTGGTTACACTGCATGAAATGCTTTCAGTCTTTCAAAGACACTACTAATACATGTGAAGTCAAACCCTGAAAATTAACTTCCTTTTAACAGTAAAGTCCTATGCCAGATGCAAAGGATACTATTTCATGGACAAAGACCCCAGTCTGAAGACTTAAGTCTGACTTTTTTTTTTTATTTAAAGGAGAAATTATCTTGTTTCCTGTGGTTTCATAACTTTCTTAACGCTAACACATTCGAATAGTCGGATCTATATGAAATTGTCACTTTTAAAGTCAGAAACCACAAGACAGTGGGCAATTTCAGATGGCTCAACCCCACAGATCAACTGCCCAGCAGATGAAAGGATTTTTCTAGTTGCCATGGAATTGCTGAAGATGAGGTTGAAAGGAAAACTATTCCATGTTGAACTCCTCTCCATCCCCACAGATAACGAGGGAGTGATGCCACTCTCCCAAGAATTACAAATTTAAGTGCACAACCTTCTCCTTCCGGCCGCAAACGCACACGGGCATACCCCAGCTCCGACTCCAAACGAAACCCAAAGGGTGAAATTATATGTCCCAATGCCTGCAAATTCCCAAGGAGGGCACCAAAAGTACTTGACAGTGAGTGTGCTGAGGAAATCGGGCAGCTGTTCAAGTCACCTCCTGTGGTCCTGCCAAATGTTTGAAAGGGAATGTGCCCTGTGCGTGCGTGCGTGTGTGTCGCGGGGAGTGGGTGCACGAAGGAGGGGTCGGGAGTACCTGGATGGGGACGTCCGAGTCTGTGGCGCTCTGCTTGCCGCCAAGTGAGCGTTGTGTGTTGTTTACTTCTTTCTGTGTGTGTGCCCTATGCCTTTGTGCTTCTGGGCGCTTCTGTGTTTGTTTCTTGGCCCCGTCTCTGTTGGGCAGGGGTGACTGTGTGCCTGTGGCTTTCTGTGTGTGTGCGCGCGCGCGCGCGCGAGCGTGCTTGTGGGTGCGCTGGACGGGCGTGTCTCCGTGTCAGTGGCTGTGGTTCCGTATAAGTCTGAGCATGTCCGTCGGGGTGCATGCGTGCCTGTCCGTGCGTGTCGGGGTGGGCACTGTCGTCTCTGTTGCCTAATGTGGGGGAGAGGCCGCCCAGGGGCCCGGGTCAGACAGGTAGCAGCCCCCAAAGAGCTCCAAGCTCCCGGATCGGATGGTGCGCACGCCAGCCCCAGCTGCAGGCCTCCGGGGGCAGCCAGGGAGCAGGCAGGGAGAGGTGGCCCGCCCACCGCAGGGGAGCAGCTGGGCCCCGCCCGGGCCAGCCCCGGGAGGGGACGGGTGAGGGGAGGGGAGGGGAGGGCGGGAAAGGGACCGGGCCTCGCCCCTTTGGGGCTGCCCGCCCGCCATTGGCGGAAAGTTGCCGCACGTCACCGCGAGGGCAGTCCCCTAAAGTCCTGTGCACATAACGGGCAGCGCGCAATCCGGGGCGGCTTCTCCAGAGCGCAGGCTGGGTCCGACGCGCCCGGGGAGCCCAGAGCACCCTACAGGCTGAGTGCAGGACGCGCCCCCCAGCACAGCCACCCCACGGCCCCTGGATGAGGCTTCCCGGCGTCCGCTCGCTGCCCGCAGCGCCGCGCCGGAGGTCCGCCCGCTGAGGCGCGGCAGGTGCGCCGGCAGCCAGTGCGCTCACCTGCCAGCCTGCGCGCCATGGGGCAGCCCGGGAACCGCAGCGTCTTCTTGCTGGCGCCCAACGGAAGCCACGCGCCGGACCAGGACGGCACGCAGGAACGAAACGACGCGTGGGTGGTGGGCATGGGCATCGTCATGTCGCTCATCGTCCTGGCCATCGTGTTTGGAAACGTGCTGGTCATCACTGCCATCGCCAAATTCGAGCGTCTGCAGACGGTCACCAACTACTTCATCACCTCCCTGGCCTGTGCTGACCTGGTCATGGGCCTGGCGGTGGTGCCCTTTGGGGCCAGCCACATCCTCATGAAAATGTGGACCTTTGGCAACTTCTGGTGTGAGTTTTGGACTTCGATTGACGTGCTGTGTGTCACGGCCAGCATTGAGACCCTGTGCGTGATCGCCGTGGATCGCTACTTTGCTATCACGTCGCCCTTCAAGTACCAGAGCCTGCTGACCAAGAATAAGGCCCGGGTGGTCATTTTGATGGTGTGGATCGTGTCGGGGCTTACCTCCTTCTTGCCCATCCAGATGCACTGGTACCGGGCCACCCACCAGGAAGCCATCAACTGCTATGCCAAGGAGACCTGCTGTGACTTCTTCACGAACCAAGCTTATGCCATCGCCTCCTCCATTGTGTCCTTCTACCTACCCCTGGTGGTCATGGTCTTCGTCTACTCCAGGGTCTTTCAGGTGGCCCAAAGGCAGCTCCACAAGATCGACAAATCTGAGGGCCGCTTCCACGCCCAAAATCTCAGCCAAGTGGAGCAGGATGGGCGGAGCGGGCATGGACATCGCAGGGCCTCCAAGTTCTGCTTGAAGGAGCACAAGGCCTTGAAGACTTTGGGCATCATCATGGGCACGTTCACCCTGTGCTGGCTACCCTTCTTCATCGTCAACATAGTGCACGTGATCCAGGATAACCTCATCCCTAAGGAAGTTTACATCCTCCTAAACTGGGTGGGCTACGTCAACTCTGCTTTCAATCCCCTTATCTATTGCCGGAGCCCAGACTTCAGGATTGCCTTCCAGGAGCTTCTGTGCCTGCGCAGGTCTTCTCTGAAGGCCTATGGGAACGGCTACTCCAACAACAGTAACAGCAGAACAGACTATGCCGGGGAACACAGCGGAGGTCCCCTGGGGCAGGAGAAAGACAGCGAAGTGCTGTGTGAGGACCCCCCAGGCACGGAAAACCTTGCAAACCGTCAAGGTACTGTGCCTAACGATAGCATTGATTCGCAAGGGCAGAACAGTAGCACAAACGACTCACTGTTGTAAGGCGGGTTTTTCTACTTTTTATGACCCCCCCCCCAGCCAAACACTAAACAGACTATTTAACTTGAGTGTAATAAACTTAGAATAAAATTGTATAGAGATGTGCAGGAGGAAGGACAGCCTTCTGCCTTTTTTTTTATTATTATTATTTTTTTAAGCTGTAACAAAGAGAAAACACATTCGAGTGATTGTTTCTTGTCCAGTTCAGTTCCTTTTTGCATGGAACGTGTTAAGTTTGTGTCTGAAGGGCTTCGGTCCCAGAGGACCTGGGGCTGCTCTGTTTTGATGACTTTTCCGTGGATCTACCTCATTGGTCAAGTATTAGGGGTAATATATATTGCTGCTGGTAATTTGTATCCGAAGGAGTCCTTCCTTCCTGCACCCTTGCACTGGAGGATCTTGAGTATTTCGGACCTTTCAGCTGTGAACGTGGACTCTCCCCACTCCTCTTATTTGCTCAAACAGGGTGTCGTAGGCAGAGATTGGAGGGGCAGGCTTCAGTTGTTTTCCTGAGCAAAGTCTAAAGTTTACAGTAAATAAATTGTTTGACCATGACTTCATTGCACCTGTTTCTCCAAAAACCCTTGACTGGAGTGTGGTCGCCTCCCCCGCTGGAAACCGCAGGTAACTATTTGTAATAACTGCCCAGGGACTTAATATGGAATGATACGAGAATGGCATGCACTGATTGCTTAACCCTTTCTTTTGCCTTTGAATCTGCCGCTGCAAACCTGTAGCCCTCCCAGTGCCAGCTCGGCAAAGCAGTTCTCCCTGCTGACAGCATAGCTTGTCTCGCTGGTCCTATGGTGATCATTCTGTGTTGTTACATCAGAAACACTGACTCATAGAAACCGAGTTACGGACATCTGTTTCGTCCCTCCGTGCACCCTCACCACCCACCTTCCAGTTCCAGTAGCTGCTTATGTTATGTATTCGCTGCATCTCATAGGGGAGGTGTTTGTACTGCATCGGGGTTTGGCATTTTAAAGATAAAGGAGGGAGTTCTTAGGAAAAAGCTACTCAAGCACAGCCCTGTAATTCCAAAGAAAACTGAGAGGGTATTGGTCATAGGGAGAAAACTGGAAAACACTTAACCGATGAATACCTCATGACTCGGGAAACAGGATTTTAACCCCTTCTCTTTCTTTACTTCTGTCTCTTCCTGCCCGTCCCCCTCTTTGACCCTCCTGACTTCAGTATAAAGCGAGATATCTCAGCCTCGGCACTATTAACATTCTGGGCCAGGTAGTTCTCTGTGGTGGGGGCCGTCCAATGCATCGTCAGCCGTTCAACAGCATCCCCGGCCTCTACCCAGTAGATGCCAGGAGCACCCTCTGAATTGTGACTACCGAAAAGGTCTCCAGACCCTGCCAAATACTCCCTGAGGGGTGAGACCACCCCTGGTTGAGATCTGCAGATATAAGCTTCACAAATCTAAACAGATTTTTAGAGTCTGTCTAATGCAATCGCTTGATTTTGCAAAGCATCCAAGAGGGATTTTCCATGATTCGCCCAGTTAGTGACAGACCCCAGACCATCACTCTCCCCTCCACCCCCCCCCTGCCTTCCAAACTGGCCTTCCAGCTGCCCTGCCAATGGCTGGATTTGTGCATTGTTTGTTTGGTCGGGTTTATCAATGGAGGTGAGGCCGGGGAGTCTAAGACGACCTTTTCGCGAAGAGATTCTAATACCCTTAAGAGGCACATGAGGGAAAATCACAAAAGTAAACACATTTCTTCTCCCACCCCCTTTCTATTTTTGCACCGTGTGTCTGAGCCAGAGCTTGGCCCAGGTTTGACGGAGAGGACCGTCCTCCCTGGCAACGCCAGCCTGGGGAGGATCAGCCTCCATGTTCATTGCCATTTCACCCGTTCACCAAGCTGACTCCACTTCTGTCTTCCCTTCTGTCCCAGCCAAGATCCCCAACCAGAAAAGCATTGGCTTCCTCTGCCTCCTGTCAGCTCAGTGCTGGGTGTCCAGGTGCACACTCGGCTCTCGGGAGAAAGTTAGGTGCCCAAGGTTTTGGAACGTGCCACAGCCAGTTGGAGAGTGTGTGCCCTTCGGCACTTTCGCTTCTCCAAGGGCTTTCATGCCGGTTGTCACATTCTCCTCCTGCTCGGGGGCCCACACCCAGAGGGGCAGGCAGCTTCTCCAGCATATCTTCACCCTTCCGGTAGCCTCACAGCATCTTGGACTTGAAAGAGTCCACGGAAAGCATTTGGCATCCAAAGAGATGAAAACCTGGG
This sequence comes from Herpailurus yagouaroundi, assembly GCF_014898765.1. Classification (NCBI taxonomy): domain Eukaryota; kingdom Metazoa; phylum Chordata; class Mammalia; order Carnivora; family Felidae; genus Herpailurus; species Herpailurus yagouaroundi. Next base: position 41,513,195 of record NW_024412377.1, read on the forward strand.
AGGGGGAATGGCCTGTCCAAGGTAAGAAGCCAAGGATGTCAGAGATGGGGCTATGGCCGGGGAGCCTGGCTGTCACCTGTTATTCCGGGAGCTGATGTGCTCTCTCCACCGCATTGTCATTGACTTCTGCGTTCACCCTCTGTTGTGGAAGCTTCACCCTGGGGCTGTCCCCTAACCAATTCATTCCGGTGGATGTTCTTATTGCTTTTGGGTCCTTAGCACAAAAATCAGGCAATGACCGAATAATCTGTGGAAGGGACAAGAGAAAGAATTGTTCTTTTCCTCAGCAAGAGTCCACTAGGACACCCTCAGCATTTAGGGGGAAGATACAAGAGTCCTTAAGCCACCAGGAATTTCAAGCCACTCCAGGTAGAGATTTCAGGTAGAAAAAAAAAATGTTGTAAACTTTTCTGTCATTGTTGTAAGTCCCGTGGACAATAAACGTTGTTAACCAAAAAGAAAAAAAAAATGTTGTATATATATTTTTTGGGTTACACAAGCATCTAATGCAATTTCCGTGAAAACTCCAGTACGAGGGGGTTTAGCCATCTCTGCGTTCCTTCAGGAATCCTTCAAATCCAAGAGCTTTGATCAGTGTTAAGGGTCTTGACAAGCAAGAGCATTTTTGGCATGCCTCAATCCCTTGCTTCCGGTCTCCTTTTGTTTTGTTTTTGTTTTTTTTTTTTTGGTGGGGAGGTAGGCGTCTGTCAGTGCCCCTCTGTCCCTCTTGCTGACAGGTTGGTTACATAAGGTTTGTGTTGGATTCATGATCATGAAGTTTTCTTTGCCTGGACAGCAAGTTCTCAGAGTCTGTCAGATGAGAACCTTATCCTGAGATGCAAGCTGACAGGTGTGCAAAGTGGCAGGCCAGGGTGGGCCTCCCCACTGAGGTCATTATTGGGGGAAGGAGCCTGGGGAAGAGGGAGCTTGGAAGCATAGGAACTGTTGTTACATGATGCTCAGAATAGTTCTGGCCAGGGGCGCCTGGGTGGCTCAGTCGGTTGAGCATCCGACTTCGGCTCAGGTCCTGATCTCATGGCTCGTGGGTTCGAGCCCCGCGTCGGGCTCTGGGCCGACAGCTCGGAGCTTGGAGCCTGCTTCCGAATCTGTGTCGCCCTCTGTCTCTGCCCTCCCCCTGCTTGCACTCTCTGTCTCTCTCTCTCTCTCTCTCTCTCTCTCTCTGAATAATAAACACTAAAAGAAAAAAAATTTAAAAAAAAGAATATTTCTGACCCGAAAGAAGCCCAGGCTAGAATCAGTCGGGGGGTATTTATGGGGCACCTACTGTGTGCAGCGTGAGAAGAGTATAGGCTTCAGTCTCTACCTTCTGTAGCATAAGATGAATAATACTAAACAGGTCCCTTTTATGGTGTCTTACTGAATGAGACGAACAGTGCTGGTCACCTTTTCAGGCATTATGTCATCCTGACAGTCCCATGATGTAGGCAACATAATTGTCCTCTCCCACTAAATGAGACAACTGAGGCTTGAAAAGATTAAGTAGCTTCCCAAAGCCGCACAAACTGGCTAGCTGTGGGGTCAGGACTGGAACCCAGGTCCCTGGGAGTCCAAACCCATGCAGACCAGGAAGCGGCACAGAGCAGCTCACAACCCACGCCCAAGTGAGTATAAGAACTAGAAACGCAATACCTCTCGGAAAGAAGAGGGAGCTTGCTGTGGGCTGGGGCAGGGAGGAATGTGCCCTTCGAAGCATGTGACTGCAGGGCTGCTGGGGACGGAGACAGGAAGCCAATCACCCAAGTGTCTAGTTTGTTTCTCTGAGTCTTTGCTTTGTCTTTTCATCGGAGAATCCGGCCAAACTGAAAAAAACAATCTGCAACTTTAAAACGAGCACAGGGTAGAGCAGAAACACAGCCTGCCTCGCGCCCTGGCGGATCCATTTTCGGTTCCGATGTTGGGAAGTTCGAAATTCGGTGGGCAGCTGGGCCTCGTGGAAAGTGCCGCAGGCCTAGGGGGGCCCCTGTAGGGGCGCTGCTCATCGGGAACCAGCATCCTCGGGGACGGGGGTGGGGGGGGGGAGATGATCTTCTGATAGCAGAGAGCGAGGAAGGTGAATGAGACTTGGAATGAGACCTTTCACTGACAGCATAACGTCCACTAATTTCAGCCCTGTGCTACCCTCCCTCTCTGACAGTGCAAATATAATATGAAGGAGGCATTTTTGAAATACCTAAGAGAACAAACTTCCCAAGGGCTTGAGAAATACTGGTGTCTTATGAATAATAGGAGGCAGGGTGAGGCAAAAAGAACCCTGCGCTGGGATTTGTGCAGCTAGGTTTCAGGTCTCAACTCCACCTCCCTCTCTCTCTCTCTCAGTCTCATTCTCTGTCTCTCACGTTGGGTCAGGCAGTTTTCCTCAGTGGACCTCGGTTTGCCCCTGTGTAAAATAATGAGACCCGTGCAGGTGGTTTTCAGCTGTGCTCAGGTATGAGTTTATATAGCCATTAATTTAGAAGGCAATTAGAGACAGTCGTTTATATTTCTAATTAGAGTTGATGGCATTTGTCATGTAAATAATGGTTGCGTATCCTGGGGGTGATCAGCTGGCAGAGGAGAATGCTGTGAAGACATTTCTGATGCATGATAACTGCCTTCGAATATTTAAGGACCGTCTGGGGAAAAGGAGGTTATCAATTTTATATGAATACCAGGAAGCAAACTGAAGCTTCAAGGAAGGTAGATTCCCAGCTCAGATGAAAACAACAAAACACTTTGAAAACAGTTTGTCTATCTGAATAGTGAGCCTCCTGTCATTGGGAGCATTCAAGAGAAGCCCAAATAAAGCTCTGTGTGGGATGAAGCACAAAGGGTTCCTGCACCGAACAGGAGCTGGACGGAGCTCCATCCAAATCTGTGCCTCTGTGTCCTTGAAAACAATAGACCTGAATGTTCTTAAAAAGTATTCAGACCGTTCCCTAATTCCAGCTGGCCTTCTCCCCAATTCCTCTGGATTTCGGAGGTTTCACTGCATTCCTAAACAGGAAACCTCCGGGGGAAATCAGGATCTCAACAGTCCCTGGCCATGGGGGGAAATCCAGAAATAGAGAAATAAGGTTAAGCAGTTTTCCAAACTATTAGACCTTTCATCGGCTGCTCTTCCCATGCCTTTTGCAAATGACCTACTAACTCCCAGAGAGAGAATAACGAGGGCCACAAAGTCCTCTCTGCAAAGGCAATTACATACTTCTCCACCCTCAGAATCAGTGCACTTCCTGTCGTTTTTCCGTCACCCTCACAGGGCGGGAAGGAAGGGAGGCAGGTCCCTGGAAAGCACGGAGCACTTCAAAGCCCCTCTGGTCCAAGAGCCTAGAGACCTGGAGTCCCAACCAGCTTGGCAAGCTCGGGCAGGGTCACCTTTCTTCCCTAGACCTGTTTTCGTCATCTCGAATGAGGGATAGCTTGGTTTCCATGAGTCTTGGGTTTCCCTTTTCCAGAATTCTGTGAGATTTCAGGAAGTGTTCGGTGCTGCCCATCTGGTGGCAAGGCTTTTATTTTAAAAGCACATTTTTTTTTCCTCATTAAAAAGGTAACAAATGTTCTTTGTAGAACCTTTAAAAATATAGGAAAGCGCAAAATGAGATAAATCACGCATAACTTTACCACCTAGAGATAGGCATCGTTAAACGTGATGTGGACGTTTCCAGTCTTTGTCCTAAGCATGGCTATACAATGTGTATAAATTTATTTTTAATTTTGTTTAAGTTTATTTATTTTGAGAGAGAGATAGGACGAGTAGGGGAGGGGCAGAGAGAGGGAGACAGAGAATCCCAAGCAGGCTCCACACTGTCAGCTTGGAGCCCATTGTGGGGCTCGAACTCAGGAAACCACGAGATTGTGACCCGGGCCGAAACCAGAAGTCGGAGGCCTAACCGACTGAGCCACCCAGGCCCCCCTAAATATATTTTTAAATAAAAGTGAAATCGATTATTAATACGACTTTGGACCCACCGAGAGTAATTTTACAAATGCCTCCTTGAATATATTCTATTTATAATATGACCCAGGTATCATAATTGGCCTGGCAACACACAGTGGCCAACAGTTTTCAAACTTTAGGGGCACAAAGGAATCATCACTCCCAGAGCATCTGGATACGGAAATCTGAGCTGGGACCTTCTAGAAGAATCTGCCTTCTAGCAAGTTTCCCCCCAGGTGTTTCTAACACAGGTGTCCCCGGGATCACATTTTGATGAATAAGTTTACAGAGATAAATTCTCAAAATCAGACAGAATCACCTCTTCCTTGCTAGTGGGTGAAAAAAAAAATTTTTCCATACTTGTCTCTTTGAAAGCATGCCTTCTGCAGATGGGCTCTAGTCTGCTTTCAGAGCCTAGGGTACTGACCACTGAACTCCTAGGGCAAGGTTCTGGTTGCATTGTTACGTGCCTCTGACCCAGCCAGTTGACTTATGTTAAAATAAATCTATTCAAGTTATAGAGTGGCCGATACCGACTGTTTGGAAAGTCTAACAGCAGCTGTCTATTTCCTGGAGCACCTCTGGTGATAACAATGGCCCCAGCTCCCGAGTGCTGCTATGAACTCAGCGTCGTGCTTGGCAGTTTTCACCCACGATCTCATGTAGGGCTGTCGGTGACCCTACAACGTGGGGACCATCATGTCTGTCCCCATGTTAGAAATAAGGAAGCGGAGCCTTGAAAGGGTTCCCCCAGTTGCCAAAGATTGCCCGACCCACTGGAATGACGCGTATTCTGAACCAGAGCCCCTGTGCTTTACCGCTAGGATAGGCCATCGTTCCCCCTTTGGGGGTCACGTGAGGGACAAGTGGGTGCTAAGATGGGACAAATGATGGTGCTAAGAAATTTTTCATGGGTGCACTTTGTTTCACTCTGCGGGGATTCTATTCGTGTGCCCTGATTAACGTCTGAGCCTTGTGACTCGGAGACAAGCCCGTGTCATCGAAGGTCAGCTGTGGCTAAGTATCAGCTGGGAAACCAGATTGCCCTGAGGGTGGGCCGCACACTACATCTTGCACCCGTATTCAGGCAGTTTGAGTGAGCTTCCCCCCCACCCAGGTAGGAAGCAGAGGTGGGCGCTTGGCCCCAGCCCATCAGTTGGCGTTGCGTCAATCCTGACCATCATGGCAGGAAGCCCTTGACAGCTGGATTTGGGGCGCTTTCCCCGTCTCTCTGCCCAGGTTTCACATTGGAGAATAGCCAGGGGGGATGGGCACTGAGCAAGCCCGTAATATCCTTAGTGAACTAAGATGCCCCAGGCTCCGAGAGGTGGGGTCGATGACAAGGTAGCACAGGGGCGGGGAGAGGACCGTCTCTCCCGGCTTGCGTTATAATCACTTTTCCAGTGCTGAGAGGGGAAGGCTGCAGTTTCTGAATAGAGTCCCTTCTCCAGGAAGAGAAAACAGTTTTTAAAATCACAACAGCAATACTCATGACAAAGCAAAATTGGAGTCCTAGGGAGCTTTTGCTTTCTTTTCAGCTACAGCTGCCTTTGGAGAGTTTTCTTCCTTGTGCCTATTCTGTCTCTGTCCTACTGTCTAGTGTTGGTCTTGTTAAAGTCCCATCAGATGCTCCGAAACATTGCAGACAACCCTGACAATCTGTTTGGTGTTTTGCTTTGTTTGAGAGGTACCCACAGTTCTCCTGAGATGGATTGTCAGCCATAAGCCTGCTCTGCTCACAGCTTCAGACTTCTTTCTTGTTCCAGGTCCCAGTGTTTTCTCCATAATTCCAAATGATCACCTGGTCTCCTCCACGTAACAGAAGTGAGGGTCAGCTTCAACGGCCTGAGGTGGCCAGCCTCAGAAATCTCTTTCTATAGGATCGTGGAAGGCTTAATGGTGTCAGTGGAGGTGTGAGTTTCCAGGCACAATTTTATTTTACCGCAGTGGGGTCCCAAAATGATTTGGGGGAACTTCTGAGAAAATGCACATTCCTGAATGTAGTCCCTGAGATTCTGATCTCACAGGACTGCGGTCAGGAGCCGGCAATCTGCATTTTGTCACAACTTCCCCCAGAGGACCGTGGTACAGGTGCTGTGAGGCAATTTGGGGACCTAAAGCTGACCTGGCTTCCCTTGCCCACCCTTCCCACGGAAGAACACAAAATGTAGGCATACGAAAGAAAGGATCCTATACACTTGCATACATTCACACACACAAAAAAATCATCGTATCAAATAACCGGAATCCTAATTTTCCAACGTTACCAAATAAAACAGTGCAAGTGAAAATAATGTACAAATGATAAAGAATTACCCTGAATGACAATAAAATGCCTTGAGCAATTAGGCACTTCATTAAAAATGTGTTTTGTGACAACATGGCATCTACACAGTTATACCCCCAGAAAAGCATCACTGTCACCTAGTCCCAAACCCTCTGCATGTAGCCTGGGAGGTAGTGGCACAGGAAGAAAAGGAATTTTGCTGCAGTGATAGACTCCCAGTCCAGTGCTCCTTCCTCCCTGACACCATGCCCTGGTTAAGTCAAATCGTACCAAGGTCTATATGAATCAATTTGCCTAATGTACGTAAACCCTCCTACTTAGAAATCTGACGGGGGTCCCACCCAGCTGCAGAGAAGGGTATGATTCATACATATTCACACATATACCTCCACAGATGGACACACCCAAGTAAACACACACACACAGACTTTAACCCCGATACCTATACCTATATCCACACAAATACATATATATGCACATTTCCACATAGCTATGTGGCCACAACTAGGTTCTTTCTTGTATACCCCCATAAGAATACATCCACACAGGGGCGCCTGGGTGGCTCAGTCGGTTAAGCGTCTGACTTTGGCTCAGGTCATGACCTCACGGTCCGTGAGTTCGAGCCCCGTGTTGGGATCTGAGCTGACAGCTCAGAGCCTGGAGCCTGCTTCAGATTCTGCGTCTCCCTCTCTCTCCGCCCCTCCTCCGTTCATGCTCTATCTCTCTCTGTCTCAAAAATAAATAAAACATTAAAAAAAGAGAATACATCCACACATACAGGACACAGACATACTCAGACCTAAACCTTAGAGAAATACACACGTGCGATGCCTAAGCACACTTTTGTGTGCTCTTAATGAGCAAAGGCGCCACGTCATGTAATCACAGTCCCACTGCTCCCCAAGTGGATTCAGGTTCACATGCAGACCCCTTTTCCTTGGTAAGTATATACACCCTTCATTTCATACATGTGTATTGAGTTCCTATTAAGTGCCAGGAATGGTTGGTGTTGAAGAACACAGTTTATCTTTGCCCTTACTGAGTTTGTGTGTAACGCAAGAGAGAAGTTTTTTAAAATGCATACAAAGTTGCAACTGTGGTATGTGCTAGGGAGGAGGTGTATGGTGTTTTGAGGGCATCTAAGAGCTCTGTAAAGGTTCCCCCAAAGAAGTGAGGTTTCTTTTTTTTTTTTTTTTCTTTCTTAAGTTTATTCATTTACTTTGAGAGAGAGACGGAGAGAGAGAAACAGAGCACATGAGTGGGGAAGGGGCAGAAGGAGAGAGAGAGGAGAGAGAGAGGAGAGAGAGAATCCCAAGCGGGTCTTGCACTGTCAGCACGGAGCCCCAGTCGAGGCTCAAACTCACCAGCTATGAAATCATGACCTGAGCTGAAACCAAAAACCGGATGCTTAACCGACTGAACCACCCAGGCACCCCAGAAATGAGGTTTCTACTGAACCTTGAGGACTAGCTAGATAATTTCTTGAAAAAGAAAGAAGAGTATGCCACTCAGGTAGAAAAGCATGTGCAAATGTCCTGTGATGAGAGAAAACCTCATGCATAAGAAGACTGAGCAAAGGTCAGTTTAGTCGGTGTGCAGAGAAGGAGAAGGAAGCAGGGGGCAAGACAGGCCCACAGGAGGCAGCAGGGGCCACATGTGAAGAGACTTTGTAATTCATTTTTCAGTGTTTATTTATTTTTGAGGGAGAGACAGAGTGCGCATGGGGGAGGAGCAGAGAGAGAGGGAGACACAGAATCCGAAGCAGGCTCCAGGCTCTGCGCTGTCAGCACAGAGCCCGATGTGGGGCTCGAACTCACGGACGGTGAGATCATGACCTGAGCCAAAGTTGGACGCTTAACGACTGAGCCACCCAGGCGCCCCCAAACCCTCCGACTTTGGAGCTTTGGGCTATTACACTTGGCCTCACTCCTGGCCTTCCTGCTCTGTTCCCACTCCTCTTGGCTCAGAGCACACGATGACAAGGTGGGGTTTCTTCCAGAACATGATCATTGACTATTCTTGGCCTGGGCAAGGAGGGGAGGGTGGGCAGGTCGGGTTGCATAAAGATCGCCTTGTGTCCTCCCAGAGCTGTAAGCAGGGCCTCTGCCCAGCTCCAAGCCCACAACGCCCTTTGCACAGAGTTGCTAGTGAATGTAAACGATGGGAAATGCGACGTCTGCAGGTCCTGGCGGGGACAGCGGTAGGACTCCAAGTATAAGCATTTCCTAAGTGACCACCGCACTAAATGTGACACTAGAGGAAGAAACAGACAAATCCCTGCAGGAAAGCCTTTCAAGGCAAGATGTCTGACCGTGTCCCTCACTGCCCGGGCCAGTAAACGCACGTACACGCAGATTTACACGTTAACAAGATTCTCCTCCGGTGGCTTGAAGCATCTCACAACAGAGGGAGAAGTAGGGGGTAGTTCATCAGCCACCACACTCTGCATTATTTTCTCTCCAGTGAACTGGATTTACACTGGTACGTGTTTTGCTCCTGCAAAGCCCGCAAGGTCCTTAACCAGAGCCAGTGACAGACTCCAGGGAGATCAATAGGCACATTCATGTCCAATTAAAGGCTCACCTAGAGCCTTACGCCTTAAGGCCATAAAGATGTTCCCAAGTGAGTTTTTGGACATTGTGAAGACTCCTACCCACTGAGATCCTATGTTTCCCAGCGTGTGCTCAGAACTGTTTTCTTCTATAATTAAAAGGAATTATATAATGTAACTTGAAGCTCTTTTTATTTTGCTTCAGGCCATGGAAGCAACGCCCTTCTCCTCTCCCAGTTGGGTGCTCTTTTATGCTGTCCTGGAAGCAGGTACCAGATCCATCAAGTGCTGCAGACCATCTGTGCTCGAGGGGACACCGTGTCCCAACAATCCCTCACATTGATCGAGCATTTGGCAGGTCACAAAGGGCTTTTCTATCTGCCGTCTCACCTAATCCTTACCACTCCAAAACCCCAGCCTGCTTGTTCCCATTTCACAGATAAAAAGACTGAGGTTAAAAGATTTGCCTGAGGGCGTGGAGCTACCAGCAGGCAGGCTTGGGACTGGAACTCAGGTCTTCCTACCCACAGGCAGGAAATGACACCAGTTCTACTGTGGTCAGTTACCCCCCTGGGACTCAGGTTCTTTTCCCCGTACTCCTCTGCTTTCTGCGGCACTGTATCAGATAAATTCAACGTCCACACTCTCCAGCACTGAAGCCCCAGGTGCCAGGCTGCAGACGAGTGACCGCCCGCTCCGGGGACAGTCCCCAGGATGCTTCCGATATTGACAAGCCCCAAGCTTGGGTGAGCTCATGCTGGGAGGGGCCAGCGCTCCGCTTGGCTCTATCAACCGCGGCTTAGAGCAGAAGCTCCAGGCTTTTCAGCTTACTCGTGGCCGTCACCAGATGCACTTTCCCCAAGTGAGAGCTGTGGGATCACTTACCTGCCCCCCCCCCCATGCCCCCATCCCCGCCCCCAGCAGCTCAGGCTCTGCTGAGGCTGTGCTTGTTCACTCTGCCCGGTCCCTCTTGGATCGCGATGTTTCTGTGGGAAGGCCTGGTGTGATTTGCCCCGATCCCATGCCCATTTGGCACAGCCCAGCCTGCTTTGAAGGGCCAAGCTCCACACCTTGGTAACAACTGCAGACTCCAGGAAGTATTTCAGCTTCGTGAAAACAGCCTGTGTTTGGCTAAAATGTCCTAGTTTGGTCACAGCAATTAGATGTTCTTGTTTTGCACACACATCTTCCAACAGAACTGCCTTGGGGACAGGTGAACAGTGTTTAATGGGTCTGGGAAAGCCTGAGGTGGAGGGCACATCCCGACCACGAGGAAAACCCCCACGGGCAATCTCTTCCCCTTGGAGTGTCAGCTGGTCTGCTTTACTTAGCTCTGCAAACAGCATTTGATTCATTCATTCATTCATTCACTCCTTGAAAAGATGTCTGAATACTTATAAATGCCAGAGCTCATGCTAGCTACAAGGGATATCGCTATGACCGAGACTGACGCGGTGGGTCCCTGCACTTTAGTTTCTTACAGTCTAAATTTTTTTTTTTTTTTGACGTTTATGTATTGTTGAGACAGAGAGAGACAGAGCATGAACGGGAGAGGGGCAGAGAGAGAGAGGGAGACACAGAATCGGAAGCAGGCTCCAAGCTCCGAGCCATCAGCCCAGAGCCCGATGCGGGGCTCGAACTCACAGACCACGAGATCGTGACCTGAGCTGAAGTCATACGCTTAACCAACTGAGCCACCCAGGCGCCCCTAGTTTCTTACAGTCTAATGGGGGAGACAGAAAATGAACACGGACTTATAAATGGTTTTTGGATCAAGTTCATTTTTTTAATGTTTATTTATTTTTGAGAAAGGGAGAGGGGGTAGGGGCAGAGAGAGAGGGAGACACAGAATCTGAAGGAGACTCCAGGCTCTGAGCTATCAGCATAGAGCCGGACGTAGGGGTCGAGCCCACGAACCGTGAGATCACTATCTGAGCCAAAGTCGGAGGCTTAACCGACTGAGCCACCCAGGTGCCCCTGATCAAGTTCCTTAACTCTAACACCAGAGAAATTTAAATATGCTTATGAATAAGGGTGAGGGATGGGAAATCGGCTTCTGGATTTTGCTAGGAGGTTCAGGAAGATACCAGGTATCAGGTAGCTGTCAATCTCAGACGGACTTCTAACCATCCATAAAAACATTACTGTCTTCCCTTTAAAAACATCTCAGGGAAAAGTGTAGTTCATGGTGACTTCCGAGGTTGTCAATGGTCTCTGTCTTGGTACACCTCTGGAATACTATGCCCCGTTCTGAGGGACACACTTTTCAAAGGAAGGGGGACATCTGGGGCCCCTCTAGGCTTGCCAGATTTAGCAAATAAAAATATAGGACATTCCGTCAAATTTAATTTCAGATAGCCAACAAGTTCTTTTTTCATATAAATGTGTCCCCAATATTACATGAAACATACTTATACCCCCCCCAATCTCATTGTTTATCTAAAATTCAACTTTAACTGGGCTTCTTGTATTGTAATCAGACAGCCTTGCACTAGAGAACAAAGATAGTGAGCAAATCTCAATAATGTGTCTCAAAAGGAATCATCAGAGGAGCCTGACTTTTCAGCTCGGAGATTTGCGTAGGGAAGCATTTTCCAAACGGTTTTTCCAAAATAGCAAAAGGGACACTGGGAGGGAAAAGGTCTCGAGGTCAAAAGTTTGGGAAACGCCGCGTGGCCGGTGTTTCCATTTCAGAGTCCGCGCTATGCACAAGTGTGGTAAACATCCTGAGTAGACTTGCAGGAAGCGTACCTGGTTGACCCGGTTTAACCCATCGTGCCCACAAATGCTATTTGTCTGTTTTAATATGTATATTTTATAGAGGACACCTATTAACATCATGCAAACTTACTGCTCTGCCCAGCACACTTTGGGGAACACTGGCATGAAAAAGAAAGTTTTCTTCAAATATGCAGCGTGCTGCTGAGCAGGGAGGAAGCAGAGTTAGTCTTTGTAAACCGAGGGGCTGAGCTGCACCCCATATACTGGCCCAGTATAAAGACTAGAACGTCCTAGCAGCGATAGTCATCTGAAAGGTAGTGAGCTCCCTGTCTGGAGACATTAAAACAGAAATGAAATGGCATCATGGACACTAGAGGAAATTTTTGTCTGGTGCAGGAAATGCTCCAGGGTCTTCTGGGAAAGGCGTGTTCACATAGAACACAGAGGGGCCCCCACCAGCAAACTGACCTTAAAATCATGTCCCAGGTTCTATATTTTTTCTGCGGTCTGAGTCTATCCCTCTTGGATACACTCTTACTGCGTTCCCTTCGCATCTCTGGGCCAAACCTCTCAAGGATATTAGTCCTCTCAAATTAATGATCTCGGCCTCTTCAGAGCCTAGCCAGCTACCTAGGGGCTTGGCTCTTTGGAACCCCTGAACCTCTGGAAATGACTTATAGACCTGGCGAGTAAACTAGAGCTCACAGCTGAGCTTGACGCCTCCGAAGAGGATGTGGTCTGCAGAAATGTGGCCCCATTCTCCTCCAGGACTGTGAGACTCCTGCAGTCAGTGTCCACAGTGTGCCACAGGTCACCACATACCTGAGGTGCTCCGCATAATAGAAGCCAAGAGAGGGTCAGATCCCAACTCCGCCTCCTCCTGGACCTATGACCTGGAGAAAATTGGTTGGCCTCCCCAAGTTGTATTTCCCTGTGTCAAAACAAAACGAAACAAAAACCACCATGAGAATGATGATATCCTGCGTCATAAGATCATGAAAATTGGGGCGCCTGGGTGGCTCAGTCGGTTAAGTGTCCGACTTCAACTCAGGTCATGGTCTCGTGGTCCGTGAGTTCGAGCCCTGCGTCAAGCTCTGTGCTGACAGCTGGGAGCCCAGAGCCTGCTTCGGATTCTGTGTCGTCCTCTCTCTCTGCCCCACCCCAACTCGTGCTATCTCTGTCTCTCTAAAACTAAAAGAAAAAAAAAAAAGAGCATGAAAATTAAAGGAGCTTAAAAGTACATTCAGAAGACCCAAGAGAGTACTGGTACAAAGCGGACACCCGAAAATGTTTATTTAGCGGACGACTGTTATTGTTACCATCATGATAACTTCTCAGAGAAGTTAAAAGATTTCTGTAGAATTTCAACAATGCGTGTGCCAAGATTTCAGGCCCCAGCCAAAGCAATAAGTTGGAAATTGTCAAGATCTCGAACACCTTCCTTTTGAGAACTCGTGCTTGAGAATGGAAAGTAATGCATGTGTATTAAAAGTCTCAGTTTTCCTTCCTGCAGGTCTCGGGCCAGTAGAAAGAGCACTGCATTTGGGGGCTAGGAGCCCTGGTTCTTGGTTAAAGTGTCTCCACCTCCTCATCCATTCGGGACTCCGGTCCCCATCCATAAAATAAAGAGTTGGACGACGATTTCTTCTTGGGTTCCATGAGCTGTGCCTTGGAACCAAGGGTGATGAATTTGGCTATGTAAGTAATGGTCCGTGGTACTTAACGAGAGGAAGATCTTGACCAACGGGAGCAATGTGTCCGTATGTGCGTGAGCACACGTGTGTACATGGCAACACGCAGTGGATGCCAAGTGTTTTTTTTTTTTTTTTAATTTTTTTTTTCCCAACGTTTATTTATTTTGGGGACAGAGACAGAGCATGAACGGGGGAGGGGCAGAGAGAGAGGGAGACACAGAATCGGAAACAGGCTCCAGGCTCTGAGCCATCAGCCCAGAGCCCGACGCGGGGCTCGAACTCACGGACCGCGAGATCGTGACCTGGCTGAAGTCGGACGCTTAACCGACTGCGCCACGCAGGCGCCCCGGATGCCAGGTGTTTTGAAGTCATTTCAGTTGCCCCCTGCTCTTGCACCTGTCTGTAAGTTTGGTAAATAAAGGGTTAGGTGTAGAATTAGTTGTAAAGGCGAGAGGCAAGCACTGACCTCTGAATGGGGAGAGCTGGGTTCGAGTCCCGGTCCCGACTCCGCTGGAAGAGCCTATTCTCCGTGTCCAGGGTGTGACAGTCCCTTCCGTCCCAACCTCTGCCTCCCTATCTTTCACGTGAGGTGGTTGGTTCCAGGATCTCCAAGCTCTGTGTCTCTTGGGAAAGCGTCTCTGATCTATTTTCGCTTGGGTTTGCGTGCTCTCCACCAGATTATCATCATCGGGTGACTCAAGTTTGGCTTATTTCTTTTGTTTGATCTGCTCTCGTTTCATAACACAAGCTCTACAGCCAATTTTAGCATTTCTTGGATTATGGGAGTGTCGGAATGAAGGTACCAGAGCATTTGTCTCCGTTTTTGCCCAGGATACTCGTCTCCCCCTTCCCCACCCGGCCCACCCGACACTCCCTTCCATTCTGGCACACGCAGAGTCCCGCCTCCTCCCGGGATGAGACACCAAGTGGAGTCTGGTTTTCACATTAGGCGAGAGGAGGCCCTGAAGGCAGAAATCCTTGGCCTGTGAGTCACTTTGTCTCTTTGTGCCTCATTTCCCCCAGTTATAAATAGGTGGAGTCTCACACTTTCTCACCTCCCAGGGCTTGCCCCCCCCCCCCAACCACCACGGAGGGGTTTTTGTGCAGATGAGGAGTCCCTGTTTCACCGACGGGCTCTCTCCCATATCACAGCCCAGGGGACATTCTCTAGGAAAACAATGTGTCTCCCTGTCTTCTCTGCTTCCACTTTCGGTCCCCTCCAGACTTCCCTTCATTACTGCTTGAGACACAGAACTTTCCAAAACACAGAAGTCAAGCTTTGCTGAAAAGCCTTTACTGGCTGCCTGTTACCTCCAGGATAAAGACCTCGGCAGGTGAGCTCACAAGAAAGCATGGTGGAAGCTCACCCTGAGATCTAATGACTCGCCCCAACATATACCGGCCTGCAGCACACTCCTCCCCTGGGACCTGTGAGGTGCAAGGCGGTGCCCCGGGAAGAAATAAAGAGGGGACTAAGACTTGGGTCCCATGTTTAAGAAGCTTACGTGCTTTTTGAAAAGGTAAACAGGCACACAAAAGCAATGTTTTTATTTTTTAAGAACTGGAGGTGCTCTTAGAAGTCACTGACCCGGGTTAAGCGTCTGCCTCTTGCTTTCGGCTCGGGTCATGATCTCGCAGTTCATGAGTTCGAGCCCCGCCTCGGGCTCTGCGCTGACAGCATGGAACCTGCTTGGGATTCGATCTGTCTATCTGTCTCTCTCCCTCTCTCTCTCTCTCCCCCTCCCCTGCTTGTTTGCCTCCGCCTTCGGGATAATAAATAAACTTAAAACAAAACAAAACAAAACAAAACAAAACAGAAATCACTGACCTAGCCCTACTGCCTCACTTCAGAGTTGTGGAAACTGCGGCTCCCTCTGATGGGTCTTCTCTCCTGCCAGATCTTCAGGCTTCTTCGTGTGAGTAGGTCTCAACTGTAAAGGCACCTCCTCAGGGCTGTCCTCCCAGATGTGAGTGCCCCGCTCACTGTCCTCCGTATCCCCCGCTGGTCCACCAGACCACCGTCTGCACTCTTTCCTATTCATCCATGTTTCTTCTTTATCATCTGTGTCCACCCACTAGAGGGGAAACTGCAAGAGGGCTGGGGCTCGCTTCTATCTCTAGTGTCTACAACATAGTGGCTGGCAGTGGACCCATAAGAAATGTTTGCTAAATGACTCATCAAGCCACTGAGTACATCTTGAAGCAAATTTGAAAATGCAGAATAGTGTAAAGACACCAGTATAGATTTAACAGAAAATACCATTATGTTAAATTATGGTTTGTATCCTGCTTTTTTTCTCCTATCAGTATAGTGTTTCTACATGCTATGAAGTTATCTTTTAAAATACTATTTTAAATGACGCGTAAATTACACATGAAGTATCAAAATTAATTGAAGCATTTCCCTAATCTTGGACACTCACAATTTTTTTCCCCCTAAGTGATCTACTGTCTCTCTAAACCCTTCTAATAGAGGTTGGCTTTTAAGATGCTTGTGGTAAATCTTCCTTGCAATGAGTAGCTGGGTGGAAGACGTTGCTTTCTTTCCAGGAAATTCAACAGACCAATCCTTACTTTTGTATGTTTTCTGTAGCTTCCTTTGCTTTCCTTGACTTAGTCGATAATCTAGCTGTTAAGCTCAAGACTTGTGGTTAGTACACGGTTGTGATTCTATAACTTCCTGTTGGAAAGATAAGCCAGTCTAAGTGTTCACAACTGAGTGGAGTCAATGGGGAAAACAGAGGCCAGACCCCATTACATCTAGTGCCTACTTTTAACTCAGGGACAATTGCCTGATGAGATGAATTAATGCTCACGGACGGAAGATTCAAGAGTTTCCAAACACCCACAGACTTACAAAATCTCTGTGAACTAAAAAGAACAGTAAAGATCGCTAACACCCTCAAGTGAAGGAGAAGTAAACCGAGATCCAGACGGAATCTTTCGTGAACTAGATCTCAGAAAAGATTTTACAGAACTGGAAGGGACCTTAGCAGTGAACTACTCTAACCTTGTCATTTTTTAAAGATTAGGAAACAGAGGTCCAGACGAGGAAGGGCGTTGCACCAGGTCACCACACCACCAGCTCGTGGCAGGGCTGAGATGAGAACCCACTTCCTCCTCCCTCCCATCCATCGGTCTTTCCACTGCCCTAGCTCTGTGGGGCCTTGTAAACCGTCAATGCTCAGCAGAGTCTGCCCTTGGGCTCTATTTCCTGGAGTGCTAAGAAATGTCCTCCCTTCATGTAGGTCGGAGCTTTCAGTAAAGCCCTCCCCCCTTTACAGAGCATTGCCTGTGAGCACAGCACCTCAGTGGCGCCAGGCACAAGACAATACATACGGCTGAACACCCCTTTCTAGTCAGTCCCCACCCCATCCGGCACTGTGTGTCCTCAAAGCGCACGGACCTCTCCTTCCTCCCTCTTACTACATCCCTCCTGCAGTCTGTGAATGTTCATTTCTCCCCGTAGGCTAGTAGCTTCCTGAGACAGAAGCTCTTTCTCCTTCTTTGATTTTTTCCACACTCTGTAGCAAATTAGTGCCTGGCATATAAGAGATGCTCTGTAAATATTTGTCAAATATATGAATAAAAACTTAGTTTCTATATTAGTTTGCTAGGACTGCCATAACAGACTAGCACAGGCTGAGTGCCTTCATGGCAGATGTCCATTTTTTCACAGTTGTAGGGGCTAGAAGTCCAAGATCAAGAGGCTGGCAAGGTTGGTTTCCTCTGAAGCCATCCTCCTGCTGCTTTTTTTATATTTCTTTATTTTTTTTAATGTTCATTTCTTTTTAAGAGACAGAATGCGAGGGGGGGAGGGGCAGAGAGAGAGGGAGACACAGAATCTGAAGCAGGCTCCAGGCTCTGAGCTGTCAGCACAGAGCCCGATGCGGGGCTTGAACCCATGAGTTGTGAGATCATGACCTGAGCCCAAGTCAGATGCTCAACTGACTGAGCCACCCAGGCGCCCCTCCTGTTGCCTCTTCACAGGGTCTTTCCTCTGTGCACCCAAACCCTGCTGTTGTCTCCCCATGTGCCCTAATCTCCTCTTCTCAGAAGGAGAAGGATTGGGTTAGGGCTCACCCCAATGGCCTCAACTTAACCACTTCCTTAAAGGCCCCACCTCCAAATACAGCCACACTTCAAAGTAGTGGGAGCTCCAGCATATGAATTTGGGGGAACATAGTTCCATCAACAGCCTTCCTCTATTCTTGACTAGCTCACAGTTGAATAAAAGGGATGGGCACACAAAAGTGGAACGATACCTGCTGTAATACAGGGAAGTACAAGCCAGGCGGAACACCAGTAATGGTCAATGCCCATACTAGCTGCATCATCAACCGTCCCTGTGTGCCATGCACTCTTCTAGGCACAGAGGCTATTACCTAATGTCATCCTTGCCAGGATTAAATGTCAACAAACATTCACTAATGCCTGCCATGTTGATCACTGTTCCAGAGCCTAAAGATCCAAAAATGTATAAGCTTAGACCACAGAAGAAAGACTCTTGCTGTTTTTTAAGAACACACACACACACACACACACACACACACACACACATCTGGTGTGCTGTCTCAGCCCATTTCTGTTTACGGCTCCCATACTGGTGTTATTCCCAGCCAGGTAATTTAGTCTGTGTCCAACCAGGAAAATGACCAACATTTTGCAGATGAAGAAACTGAGACATAGCCAATAAGTAACTTTCCCTCTGTCACGCTAGTCAATTGCTAGTAAATATCAGGCTCTGGGCTGAACCACACTTACCCTGGCAGCAGGCACCACAGTCTATTCTCTTAATCAGCACCCCACACTGCCTCTCCATGACAAAGCGCCTTATTCCTTATATCCCCACAGAAGGGGGAAATGAGCAAAAAGGACGGAATTTTAAGCTGAGCCACCAGCTGGGGTAAGGAGCAGAGAAGATACTTACAAATAGAGAAAATAGTACATCATAAAGGTCAAGGTCTATAAGACGATGGCTGAGCAGGTGGCATAGAGGGCTGGGAGTGTGTTAAGGCTGGGGAGGTAAATCTCAGATTAGGTGAGATCTTCTTATTATAGATATAACAATAAAATTAGGCTTGATTCTCTAGACACTGACAGGCATTTGGACTTTTTAGCATAAAATTTTAGCATTTCATCGTACCTCCTCATTTTACCAACAAGGAAACCATGGGCCAGAGAGAAAGGACTTGCCCAAGGCCATACAGTGGGTTAAAGTCAGAGCGGACACCAGCACCCAGATCTCTCAATCCCAGGCCAAAGCTACACTGCTAAACTTGGCCTACATAACCGCATGGAAACTGACGTAATTTAAAAGAATGTGTTTTTCCATGTTTCCCCATGTCTTTCATCCAGTTTTCACCCACTTTCTCTTTTGGGAAATTGTACATTTCTCCAGGTTTCAAGGAATGACTATTTCTCATCTAAAATAACTACTGGTTCAACGTCAGAAAGATCCCATGAAGTCATGAATGATGCCTTTCCCTGTGTGGCTTTGTGGAGTGTGGCCGAGTGGCTCACTGGTACATTTCATTGACTAGAAGGACCAGTATTTCTTATGTCTAATAGATACTTTGAGATAGAGTGATAAACTCAACAGCCACTCTGGCTGGGTTTGTTTTACCAAACAAATATATCGGGTCAGCAAACATTTACTGCTGCCTGCTGCATGCTAGGCATAGTGCTAGAGCCTTGAGATCCAAAGATATGTAGGCTCAGTTCTCAGTTGAAAGGGCGCTCACCACTCAATAGTGAAATGCACATACTTTCCCACGCGTGCACACACATGCACGCACGCGCACACACACACACAGACCATACACACACGTCTTATAGCTTATACCTATAAGCCATGCCTATAGCTCCTCATAGTAGTGATTCCCCAGCTAAGGCATTCAGGCATCATCTAACTAGGAAAACAGAAACCACTCCGGATCTTGCAACTGAAGAAATTTAATATAAGGATGCACAGGTGATAGAAGGAGCTGAAAAGCCAAACAGGGAACGTAAGGAACCAGAGATTAGCAACGGCAGGAAGGTGGTGCTGCTCCTGAGTCTGGAGGGACATAGGAGAAGGTGGGGTTACGAGATCCCAGAAGCCAGGACATTACTTGGCAGGCGCTGGAGGCACAGAGCAGAGGAAGCCACTGCCGGAGATGCCACTGGAGGAGAGAGAACCAACAGCCGGCTTCTCCCCACCTCTCCTCCAGTCTTCTGTCCTACACTCCCATTAGCCAAACTGTAGCACGTAGGCTCCCGTGATGGGAAGCAAGCAGGGGAAGCATGAAGAAAGGAACAGAGGGCAGACAGGGGCTGACCAGCACCCCCGGGGTGACCTTGGGCGAATCACTGGCTCCACATTCTAGTTTCCTTCTTGGTAATTTGAGAAGAATAATACCTCTCACGTTTGTTGTGAGACTTACGTGAAATAAAATCCGTGAAAGCGCTTTATCAGTTTCAAAAGGCACATACACAAATGCAAGAGCTTTTCTTCTTGGTTTTAATTCAAAGTGTTTGGGACTTTGGGCTCTGGGCGGGGGCGGGGGGAGTGGGCTGGTGTATTCTGATGTCTTCAGGAGCTTCGTAGTGCCTGGCTCATTAGCTGAGTGGAGGGACGTAGCTGCATTTTACCACCTGGTACTTCGTGCCATCGCTCCGGTCCATCAGCCTTCGAAAAGCACTGGCTGGCTTTGAATAACCGGCACATGACAGAAGGGATGTCAGAGCGTGTTCTCGGTTCTCTTTGGGGATCTGCCTGTGGTTTTGGATCAAAAAGTGACAAGTAGAGAAGACTCTGGAAATGACGCCAAGACCATTACTCCACCCTTTCTGTTTACAGAGGACCGGAGAGGAGACAGGGTTGGCGCACCGTGGCACGCCAAATGCTTGGTAGCAAGTGACGTACAACCCCCGAGAAGCCTCACCCACTTCTCCAGCCCTCCACCTTGGGCCTTCGGCTTTCGAGTCGGCCCCGTATCGCAGCTGGCACTGCAACGTTTCCTTCTCTGTTCCCATGAGCTTTCTTTCTTTCCTTTTAGTCCTTTGTCTCTTCTTCCCAATAATCTTTGACAACTCGTTTCCACGCGGTTCTTCCGTTCCACTCTGCTGATGGACATTGGAAGCGGAGCGCTAAGCCGTATCTATTTTAAGTTGAGAGAAACTCTTCTAAATAACTCAATTCCCCTTTGATGTCAGGAGTGAGAAAGTAACCATCACAAACCCTTAGAGACCAGCTTCTCTGCCAACCTCGGGGCTTTTGGCGGAAATAATAAAGCACAATCTCTTCCCTTCTACCAGCAGAAAGGACGGGCCAGGACCACCACTTTTAACTAAGCACCAGGCCACTCAAACCTGGCCCATAAGAATGGCCGTCTTTTTACCAGTGGCACGAGATGGTTCGACCCCCTTGGCAGGAATGGGCCTGTCTTCTGTACCTTTCAGTGCCAGGTGAACTTGGTGAGCGGATGATGAAGTTCAAAGGTAGATTCCTTACTTGTCCAACGAAGAGATGCTGCCTTGATTGTAAGTTCCCTTCTTGCACTGACATTTAAGAAATGAGTATCCTTCCACCAAAGATGGCCTATTATGGTCACAGAGGCACTAAGACTGTAATATTCCCCTGAGTGACTCATAGAATTCCCAGTGGCCCACTGTGAGTTGACATTTTACTGGTGCAGAGTCTGCGGCATCATAAAATGTCAGAGCTGGAGGACAATCAGCCATGCTCTAGCATGAGTACATTGAGGAGTCTGAGACCTGAAGCTTGCGGATATTCATTTACTGATCCCTTCAATAGAAATTGATTGTGTGCCCTCTCATGTGCTTGTGGGTCAAGATGCACAATAACAAGGAAACTAAAAACTGGACAAGGTAATTATAGTTTCTAATAATTGCTTGACAGATAATAAAAAATGTAATAGACTCATTCACTTTGTGCAATGGATATTGAATAACTTGGAGGTGGGTGAGGGTGGCTCTTTGCAACATTGGCCCTTAAGATGAGCTCTGAAGCTTGAGAAGAAATCAGTTGTGGAAAAGAGCTTGTAAAAAAGAAGCAGAGGGAATGACATGTGCAGAGGCCCTGAGGCAGGAAAGCTTTGGGTGTATTCAAGAGGTGGAAAGGCAGCCAGTCAAGTGGGAAGGTAATACGGGAAGAGTAGTTTGAAGAGTGGCTGGTGGAGTTGGCTGAAACCAGATTGGCCTCATAGGGCCTCATAAGGACTTTGGGTTTTATTCTAAGCAAGGGAAACTATTGAAGGCTCTTAAGCAGGTATGAGACATACTCTGGTTTGCATTCCTTAAACACCCCTCTGAATCCAGGAAGGAGAATGGATTGTAGAAGAGAAAATGTGACTATTGAAATAGTCCAGGCAAAAAAAAAAAAAAAAATAGACAAAATTAGTAACCTGGAAATGGTAAGAAGTGGAGAGATTTGAGATACATCTAAACATAGAGCCTCTAAGACTTGTTGATTATGTGGCTCTATAACCTGAGAATCAGAGGAATCAAAAAAGACTTTTAGGCTTTTGAGCAGCTGGGTGAGTGCATGTGTCATTACGGGTATGGTCACAAACATTAGAGGTGGGTAGGATTAGAGAGACCTATTGACTGTAAAGGGAAACTGGGGGCCCAGGCGACACAAGGTTGGGGGGCATACAGGTATGAGGGTGGCTGAGAATCACAATCTTAGCAAATATCATCTATGCTTAAGAGAAAGTGAGACCATGAGTTACTCTGTAGCAGTGCTATTCAGTGGGTGTGACTGGGGACCCCAAAGGACGTTTGGCAATGTCCCGAGGCACTTAGTTGTCATGGCTTTGGTGGGGGTGGAGGGATTGAAGTCTTTCTGGCATCTAGTGGATGGAGGCCAGGGATGCTGCTCAACATCCTTCCATACACAAAGCAGCCCGTACAATAAAGACTTAGCTGGCCCCAAATGTCAACAGTGCCCAGTTTGCTTTTGGGGACTTACACAAACGAATCACGCCCAGGGAGCAGTATCTTGGAAGGTGTCGCTCCAGATGGAGTATTAGGAAGGAGCCCAGACTTGCCTCTGTGGCAGAGGCTGACAGCAGCTGGTGAGTACGAGGCTAGCAGATTCCCTGTGGGTGAGGTTGGGACCCCAAGAGAGGGCTCTGAATCCTGTGGTAAGATCGGGACATGGACTGGATCCGACCAGAGAGCCCTATGCCCACTGGGAAGCCAGACGGACGCACTGCCAAATGACAGCTTACTCACCGAGCAAGAGGATTGATGCAGCTGTGTCAGGGGAAATCAGGGGTTTCCGGGGGAAGGGAAAGAGCCTGGGGCTCCTACAGGGCAGGGGGGTAGGTAGTCAGTACCCCTTTCAAAGCTAAAGATCCTGTAGAGTCTGCTGGCTCTCACGACTGCCTGCATGGTGAAATCACCGGGGAGAATTTTTTTTTTTTTTTGATGCTTCTTTATTTATTTGGAGCCGTGAGAGAGGTGGGGCGGGGGGGGGGGGGGGGAGAGAATCACAAGTAGGTTCCGTGCTGTCAGCATGGAGCCCAACGAGGGGCTCAACTGGGCTGGATCTCAAGGACCATGAGATCATGACCTGAACTGAAATCCAGAGTCGGACGCTTAACAGACCCACTCAGGCACCTCATCACCTGGGGAGATTTTTAAAAAAAATTTTTAGAGAGGATGTGGAGAAATGGAAGCCCTCTTACACTGTTGGTGGGAATGCAAATTGGTGTAGCCACTCTGGAAAGCAGTGTGGAGGTTCCTCAGAAAATTAAAAATAGACCTACCCTATGACCCAGCAATAGCACTGCTAGGAATTTACCCAAGGGATACAGGAGTGCTGATGCATAGGGGCACTTGTACCCCAATGTTTATAGCAGCACTCTCCACAATAGCCAAATTGTGGAAAGAGCCTAAATGTCCATCAACTGATGAATGGATAAAGAAATTGTGGTTTATATACACTATGGAATACTACGTGGCAATGAGAAAAAATGAAATATGGCCTTTTGTAGCAACGTGGATGGAACTGGAGAGTGTGATGCTAAGTGAAATAAGCCATACAGAGAAAGACAGATACCATATGGTTTCACTCTTATGTGGATCCTGAGAAACTTAACAGAAACCCATGGAGGAGGGGAAGGAAAAAAAAAAAAAAGAGGTTAGAGTGGGAGAGAGACAAAGCATAAGAGACTCTTAAAAACTGAGAACAAACTGAGGGTTGAGGGGGGGTGGGAGGGAGGGGAGGGATGAGCACTGGGTGTTGTATGGAAACCAATTTGACAATACATTTCATATATTGAAAAAAAAATAAACTGTTAAAGCCTAAGAAAAAAAATAATAAAAAAATAATAATAAAAAAATAAAAAAATAAAAAATGTTTAATGTGTATTTATTTTTGAGAGAGAGAGAGAGAGAGAGAGAGCATGAGTGGGGGTCGGGGAGAGAGAGAGGGACACACAGAATCCAAAGCAGGCTCCAGGCTCTGAGCTGTCAGCACACAGAGCCCGCCTTGGAGCTTGAACTCACTGACCTGAGATCATGACCTGAGCCAAAGTCAGACGCTTAACTGACTGAGCCACCCAGGCGCCCCACCTGTGGAGATTTTATTAAGTTCTAATGCCTAAACCCCACCCCCAACGATAGCTATTAGATTGGCACGGCTTAGGGCCCTAGTACTGGAATTTTAAAGCTCCTCCAGGTATTCTGGGTTGAGAACCACTGGTCTAATCCCAGCATTGCCCACAGATCCCTCCAGAGCCAGACAAGCAACAGAAATACTGGCAGGGACTCCCCACTCCGTGGGTAGCCCGTACTCAGCGGTAGTTTGCTGTTGCCTTGTAGAGACCTGTGCCCGACACTGCCAGATCTTCCCATTTCCTCGTGGTTTTTGTTTTGTTTTATTTTCAAGAAGCCTCAAATCCAGATTTTTGTTTTTAACGCTAGTGCCAAATATCTTCAAAGCCCATGCCAAACAAAACATGTGTGTGCAGAGTGCGTCGGACCCGAGGGCTGTCGTTTAGCAACCTCTGATCCAGTCCAGTGGTTTTCACACTTTTCTTAGCCACAGGGGTTTTTCTCCAAACGGGCTATTTTGTGGAAGTGATGTCGATTAAATCAGTCTATGTGAAACTTGGCGGGGAGCAGAAGAGAGGCGCACTGAGACCCTCCTTCCAGTCCCAGGTGGCTCTCGTGTCTGCCCCTGAAGAAGCTTCTCTGGTTCTGGGGAACCTCCCTGGTCCATTTACCAGATGGGGAGACTAAAGCCCTTCAGAACACAGTCCCAGAGCAGAACCAGCCCTGGGGGGGCCATTCGGAAATGTGGAGGAGGGTGTTTGGAGTTGTCGCAGGGACAAAGCAGACGCGACCGGCATTTAGTGGCTGGGGGGCAGGGATACTAAACTTCCTATAACATCCAGGACAATAAAGAATTCTATGTGAAATGCCAACAGCTCCCCACTGGGAAGCACCAAATGAGGAATCGGAGACCCAGAGAGGAGAAATTAGCTGGCAGGTTCATGGCAAGTGCACGCTAGAACTTTGGCCCCTGCCCATAGGCTTGGGGACTTCATCTGTACCCATCGGGAAAGGTCACTGCCTGGGGCCAAGTTGGCCGTGCTCCACAGCACAGGGGAGAGAGGAATATTTTACAGATTAAAGCCAGAGAGTCTCCTGAGGTGGGGCAGCCACTCCATAAAAAGCTGAGCGCCAGATTTTGAGAAGTGAGGCTGGGCAAGGACATGGGGGGCTGCGGGGTCTCTTCAGCCCAGGCTGGAGGCCAGCGCTCGGCCCTGGGAGGAGGCAGATCCGAGGAGCAGAGGCGCCGGGAAGCGGCGAGGCAGGGCAGTCACACAGGTTTGTTGGCCCCATTGGTCATTTAATCCCTAGGCCAAAATATGCCAGGTTCAAAAATAGGATGTGGAAGCAGGAGGGGGAAGGAGGGTGTTCCCCAGCACTCCAAGGAAAATCGAGCCAGAGGAGAACTCATCTGCCTACTTTTTGCCATCACAATGCCACACGTTGTACAGTCTCCCCGCTTACAAAATCATGAGTACAGAATCGCCATCTCTGTAACCGTCAGGCAAGGATTAAATTATCCACATTGTACAGGAGAGAGAGCCTCAGAGCGGTGCCTCTATCGCACAGTCCTTTTAAAGATCCGACTTTGTTTGTTATGCTTATGTGAATCACCCCCAGGAGGAAGGTCAGGGAGGGAGTCCCATTCCCAGTTTGGGGTTCAGGCCCGCAGTTCCCAAGACTGTGGTGGGCACCACAAGCACGGGGAAACTTGGTGGAATTCAGCAGACCGCATCCTGCCCCAAGGAGCCCGGGTCCCCATCCTCTGTAGCAGCACCCCAAGTGATTCTGACACACACCAACTCCCGCCCGCCTAACCCAGCTCAGCGAGACGGGTCCACTTGTCGTGAACTTGGGTGTCGCGGCGACATCACATGTCTACATGGCTTTCCAAATGCTTCTTCTCTCAGCTGGTGATGGGGACAAGACACCATCCAGTGGTGTGCTAGTTAGCCGGCTCTTGGTGACGGGGGAGCCCCTGATTTGTAGTGTGCCTGTTTCCACGTTGGGACTACGAACGTGCCCCGTTTCCAGCTACCGACATCGCATCGCTGAACACGGAGCTGAGGGAAAGAGGCCCATAAGCAACCCTTTTAAGAGGGTGTGAGCCGGCCCCAGCACACGTCTGTTGTGTCCCATCTCCAAAGCCAGCGACCTTTCCCCTAAAATATCCAGAGCTAGGACATGGGGCGGGCTCCCGACGGAATCAAGGAAGGTATGTTCTAGGACAGCATCATCTTCAGGGGAAGAATATCAACTAGTCACCGTGATTCCCAAAGAGCCACAGACAGGACTTTGAGTCACAACTCTGTGAGTGTTGGTTGCGTGCTCTTGGATAAGTCGCAAACCTCTCCAGGCCTCAGATTCCTCATACGTAACCTAGAAATGGTAACACAGTCCCTAACCTTAAAGGCTAAAGGATATAATGCATGTAAAATGCATAAGCTAGGACTCAGCAACAGTCGTGTTTTCCATTTTAAGCACCCCTGGCATTTTAGACCCAGGAAGGACCTCTCCACTCTTCCCATCTAAATGCTTGCTGGGACATCTGAAGACTCGAGGAAGACAATTCCTTTGCTCAGCAGGCCACATCCAGTTGCAGTGGAAGCCATCCTGTGTCCCTGTCTCTTGACTCAGAAGGTCGGGAAATTTGTCACTAGACTAGCCTTCCCGCCCCCAGAGTACACACAAGTTGGTTTCCAGGGACTTACCTAGGAGCCAAACTGGAAATCCTGCACGTTGGCCCGGAGCGATCACAGTCGCTGTCTGTGCACAAGTTTTGACAGAGGGAAAAAAAAAAAAAATCCAGAAGCCTTTTGCTTAGGCGGCCTGGGCCTCGGGCTCAGGCTGGCCTTGCAGAAGGTCGCTTTCACCTCTCTGCCACCGACGATGGAAACATTGAAGCTATGGATGGTCTCTGCGTCCTCTTCCCTTCACACCATCTAACGTGTTTTTCATTTCTCTTGGCGGGCTCAATTTCCCACATGTTCTCCCAAGCTCTTCCTCTCGGCTCCCCAGGGCTTCCCACAACAAACCCGCGTGCCTGGGCAGTGGAGCTGGCCGCAGCAGTGAGAACCGTGCCGGATATGCCTCTGGCGTGTTTATCAGCCCCAGCCCCAGCCCCAGCCCCAGCCCCAGCCCCAGCCCGGGATTCTGGGTTCCTCGGCTCCTCGGCTGGAGCAGAGCACCCAGCTGTTCAGGGGGCCAGGCCTGCCCACACCCTGCCCATCAGGCCCGGCGCGATGGAACCCTTCTCCAGCTCTGCCACCAACTTACTGTGCGAGACCCGGCCCAAGAGCTGCCCCTCGATGCCTCTCAGGTCCTCATCTCTGAAAATGACGGTCATAGTACCTTTGTTCCGTACGCAGCACTTGGTGTCTTCCGGTGGTCCTTTTACCCGTGGTCTCCTGCTTCATCCCGTTCCAGCTCTGATGTAGGAGGTCCCGCCACAGGTAAGCTAGGGTCGCAGCCCGGCTCTGTTCCCCCCAGTTCCAGGACCTTGTGCCCCACCCCACTTGCGGTTCCTTCATTAGAGGCAGGAGGCCGGGCTGTGACAGCAACTCGGTGGCTCTGTCCCACTGCGTAGGGCCGGCTTCATGGCCCTAATCTCCCATCTGAGGAAGTCACTTTGCTCCCTGAGAGCCCTGGGTGTGGCGGGGACGCTCCACACAGCTTGCGTGTGAGCCTCGGAGCCACCGAAGGGTTAAGGGGAAGACATTCACTCTTTAAACACTCACCCTAAATTCCTGGTTAGAAGAGGCACTGTGAATTCTCCTGCTTGTTTTCTCCCCCACTTTATCTGTACGCTTGTGTCCTGCCAGCAAGTACTTCTCTTGGACACGGAATGTATTCTGTCTTTCTTTCCTTCTTCCTTCCGTTCTTTCTTTCTTTCTTTCTCTTTCCTTCTTTCCTTCCTTCTTTGCTTTCTTGATTTTCTTCTTTCTTTCTTTCTTTCTTTCTTTCCTTCTTTCCAGTTCTTTTCGAAAGGGTCAGGCGGATCATAAAGTATGCATGGTCTCCATCAGTTCCACAGACAGCTTGTAGACCACAGTGAGAACTTGCTAGTCCCATTTCATTGTTGCCAGGGAAGTGAAGATGATGGCATTTAGAATCCGGACAACGTTTTAGGTGATGGAATTTTCTAGCATATTCCAGAATGCTCCCAACCCTCTCCCTGCCTTTTCCAACCAAACAAAGCCTCCTGTGATCTCTTCAGCTGGAATTAATTTCTCTTTCTTAAATGCAACCCTCACCTTACATGTGAGTGGCCGTGCTGATATTCACCGCTTAATCATTTTCTATGCCCCTCCTCTGGTCTCCTGGTAGGTTGTAAAATCAGTAAAAAAAAAAAAA
>NW_024412377.1:41541403-41585944 GCF_014898765.1 Herpailurus yagouaroundi
TGTTCAAACAGTATCTTCTTAATGTTGTGTCAGACTTTGAGATAAGCAGCTATTCTCATCTGAGTAACTTTCCAAGGGTTACATACAAGTGAGAAGGAGCTATGATTTCCAGCCCAGGTTTGTCTTATTCTCTACTTCCCAAGCTGCTGTTCCCGGGTTTTCTTATATGTCCTTCTTAGCACAGAGGTGGGGACAATAGACCCTCCACGAGGGAGTTCCCTCTTCCCTGGAAGAGTCCGTGCTGTCCAAACAGAAAGAACACTTACAGGGTCACTTCATCCACACTCCCATTTCTGCAATGAGAGAACGAAAGCCCAAGAGGGGAAAGTGAGGCAGCGTAGGTGGCCAGTTGGTGGCACAGCACGAAGGCCTGCCCCTCACCACTTTCCGACTGCCCGCAACTTCTCAGCCCCTCACTTTCCTAAAGGGTTTCCGAAAGGCAGGAGTTACTCGGTCCTGGAAAGGTTAGGCAGGAAGAGGATGTGGCACAAACGTATGGCATGCTTCGTGATCACGCTCTATAGGACACCAGGGACACTCCAGTTTCCCTGAAGCTTTGCTTTCCTAAAAAGTTGTGCGTAGATCAAATGCTTAATTTCTCATTCCGGTAAATCAGCCTCCGGTGGGTGAGTCAGTTTGGCTCACGGCTGGGAGTTCTGTGCCATGGCTTTGTCTTTGTGCTGGCTCTCAGTGCTATAGGCATATGGACTTGAGGACGTATGACAAGATATGTACATACACATACAGTACATTTTACAGCCCATATACATACAGTAAATGTATACACATACGTGTATATGTATGCATGTGTGTGTATATTGTACATATACATAAAACCGCAGGAAGTTCTTTTCTTTCATTGTAGTCTGTTTTCCTTGGTTACCGTTTAGTGCACTGTTGACATTTAGTTCCAGATCATTCTTTGCAATGGGGGCTTCCCTGTGCATTGTATAATATTCAGCAGCCTCTCTGGCCTCTACCCACTAGATGCCAGCAGCACCTTCTGCCCACCACTGTGACAACCAGAAATGTTTCCAGACATTGCAAAATGTCCCCTGCAGGAAAAATGCCCCCCAGTTGAGAACCATGATTTATCCTCATTTCTCCCTTAGTCCTCCGGTATTCGGGGATCTGCTAATTGGTGGAGAGAACAAATATCCAACACTCCAGCTGGGACCCATAGCAGGAGGTTCTGGCCTGAGATTTTAAAATATTCTCATGTCAGACTTCGAGATAAGTAGCTATCCTCACCTGAGTCACTTTCCAAGGGTTACACACAAGTGAGAAGGAGCTACGATTTCCAGCCCAGGTTTGTCTTATTCGCAAGAACCCTGTGGACAGCATGATTGTCTCCATGTTACAGATGAGAAAACTGAGGCTCGCTGCGGCTGGTCTCAAGTTACCCACCTAACAAGCGGCAGAGAAAATGTGCCCTTAACCTTTACGTGAGTGTTTCTGAATCCAGGAGTCCAGTTCATACCAGGTGCGTGCTGTAATCTCCTGGGTGCCCGGGGCAGAAATAGAGGTTGAGATCCATGGTTCTGGCTCTGCCCTTCACTGGTTGATTGTCCCCAAATCACCGAATATCAGCATTAAAAGACAGCATCGGCGTAATCTAAACCAGTGAGACGAATCTGATCATCACACAAAGAAATGTGCGGTGTCACCGTAGTGAGTGTGCTGATGTAGCACGTGACTGGGGAACCGACCTGGCCTGGGCTCCGGAGACGCTGGCCCAGGGAGTGGCTGAGTAGAGGGTGGTGGGTAGAGAAAGCAGGAAGACGTTACGAGCAGAGGGAGCCCTGAGGTGGCAGGAAGCAGGCAACTTGACCCAGGCTGGCTCTGCAGAGGGATTCCTCAGGGTTGGTGGAAACCGAGAAAGGGACACAGGATGTAGGGACTTGGAAGTCCTCCGGGGGTGGGCTGAGGGTCAGGAGGAGTGACTGTCATAAAATCACAGAAGAGCATCTGATCCCATCTCTCACCCGCCTCTATAGCAATATTTCCTGCCACCATGCCGCCTCCTCCAGTGACTGACCCCCCCCTTCCCTCCAGAAGGAGTTCTCCACCTCTTAGAGTTCTCCACCTCTTCCAAAGCTACCACTTTGTCCTAAAGAGTGGTAAAAATGCTGTCTGTCCTCAATCCAATGTGTCCCCTGAACACTGCCCGTGGGACTACACCCTAGGCAGTGGCACTTTCAAAAAGGGGGAGCCCAGGCTTGGCCTTTAGGACTGGTCAGCAACCAGGAACCCCGAAATATCCTCATGACCATAGAGGCAGAAGTTACAACATAGTCTATGGATCCGATCTGACTCATAGCTGTGTTTTGCTTGGCCACGCGATGTTTTCAGATGGTTTTGAAATGCGCGGCCACCATTTGAAAATCAGGTGTCATGTCAAAATGCAGGCTTCTAGCCTGCATGCCTGCGTGAGAACAGTGACACCAGGAGCCTGTCCTTCCTTCCTTTCCCCAGGTGCCCACCCACCCACTCTGCCGCCTGCAGCACGGTGCCTGCCCTGCCCTGCCCCGCCCCATCACAACCCTTTAAAGACCTGCGGGCGGTGACCTTGGATTGGCACCTAGAGTCTTTTTGCCTGCTATCCTGCCAACGCCGGTTCCTTCAGCTGCCACTCCTCTGATTCAACCTCCAGCCTCCTACCTGTCCTGTCATCCTCTTTCTGGCCACCTTCCCCTACTTAACGGGATGCACTCAGAAGCCACAACAATGTTCCCGGCAGGAGCTGGTGGGGGCTGACCTGGACAGAGGATTTAAAGAAACTTCTTTGTATGGGACACCATTAGTTTTCAACCCAGCAACCAGACCAGCAAGCACCATGTCAACCCCAATGGAAAGAGGCCTCGGAACATGCAAAACTGATTCTGTCTTATGAGTCTAGCTAAATAGGAGAAAGCCCTGGGGGAAGACATCGGACCATTTCCTGAGTCTGTACAGTCAGACCTGGAACAATGCGGGAGGAATGACAAGCATCTTGAAATGCTTTTTTCATTTATAAGTATCAACAGTGGGAAGAGTCTAAGGAAAATACTTGTGAAAGCCCTTGGAAAGTGACAGCACTCCAACTGGCGATCTGAGGTTACTATTTGTTCTCTCTGTTCCCAGAATGAACCCAGGTAGACTCCTCCTTTTGCCCTCTGAGCATGTAACTGCATAGGTAGAAAACAGGAAAATGAATGGGGCTATGGAAAACACATTGGCCTAGGAGCCTGTCGCCCCGGGGACTTTCTGCCCATGTGCTTCCGACTACTGGGAGCACTTAGGTAGGTCACCTAACCCTCTGGGCCTCAGTTGCCTCTCCGCCACGAGACTATCAATTGGTTGGAAGATTCCAGAAACCAGAGCAGTGCATCCAAAACGTCCACCTGTGTTCAGGACTTTCCAGCCTTTTCTCCAGCTCAGGTCCCCTCCCACCCTGGCCCAGAACCACTGCTCATTGACTTAACGCTCCCTCTAAAATCGTCTTTAGTTCTAGTCAAGGGCGTGATGCGCCCTTGCGCAAATCTCCTAGCCCCTGGAGGCCTGAGTGTCCTTGCCGACCAAGGATATAGGATAAGGACTGTGGGTGAGGCTTCAAGGAGAAACCACACAGCACATGTCCCACTGAGCCTTCGCACGTGCTCCCTGGTGGTTTTCACCGGCACCGGTGTGGGAGAGGAGAGCGGTCGGGGATGTCCCACTGCCAGGACGTGAGAGAGTCGAGCACAGAGGAGGCAACCGGTTTACCTGTGATTTCCACGGCACGGTCAGCAAGCCTGAGCTCCTCTCCACTAAAGCTGGCAGTCCCACCAGCAGACTTCAGACTCCACTGTGGAAGCAAAGGCCCGCCCTCATGCTTCCCTGCGGGCCCTGTTCTCACTGGCTGCACAGCCTCGTGCTATCCGGTGGTCCAGCGCTGCATTGCCTCCCCTGACAGTGGTGCCCTTGGCCCCGGGACAGAGCCTCCAGCGTCCAGCCCCCCGGGGGGGGCTCCTGCATCCCTGGGAGCTGATCCTTCTCGGGGCTGCATTTCCTTGGGAGAGAGCTAAACACGAAGGCCCAGCAGCCGCAGCGTCAAGATCGACATCAAAGAAGGAGTCAGGACGCAGGAGGAGCCACAGAATTGCCAGAGGCTGTTCCCGAACTTTCGTTCCTGGGCGGGTCCGGCTAGGCCTGCACATCCCTGGAGCATGTGTCCCTGGATGTCTGGTGGGCCGTGTTCACTCTTCACGTGTATTTGTCACGCCCGGTGAGCCAGACTCAGCCGCTTTATCCTTTCTTCGCGGCACCGACATCGCGTCACGGCAGCAAGTGTTGCATCTCTTGCATCAGGACAGTACCTGCCATATAGGAAGCACTCAAGGAGCATTTGCCAAAAGTTGGAAGAATGCATGAATGAGTACCCACAGTGCCTGGCGCATACTAGATGTCCCGTCAACAGCCGTCAAGCGGGGAGGCATGTGGCTAAAGAACTGAGAGGGGAAGAGTTTGGTCAGGGAAGGCTTTCTAGAGGTGGCTTTCGAGCTGGACCTTAAAAGAGGGAGTGAAATTTCACAAGGAAGGCTGCACATTGGAACATTCCAAACAGAAGGGATGGGCATCTAGACACAGAAAGCACTGGGAACATTTGAGAAATTGGGAATAGTTCAGCTTGGCTGGAGGGCTGCAAACGTCGCGAGGGTTGCAGAAAGCTATGCCTTGGAGACATTTCCCCAACATCGTAGAGCGTCGCAAAGGCCATGCCAAAGAAGGGGAGCCTGCCTCCACCAGCCAGTGGAGGGCCAGTATAAGGAGAGGGTGATGTGATCTGACCAACGATTTAAGAAGATTAATATGGCAATGCCTCGAAGGGCAGATTTGACCTGAGGGGAAGACAGAAAACAAAGGTCCGAAACCAGAAACGTGGAGAAAGTATGAACAGGATTCGGCACAGGTTGGATGTTGATGGAAAACGATGGGGGGGGAGGGGAGAGTCGGTGATGAGGTCGAAGTTCCTGCACGGTTGCAGCATGAGCAGAGAAGTCGGGAGGAACAGAAGGGGTTGGGGGTCTGGAAAGGAGAATAAAGTAAAGCCCACTCCGGTCTGTTACTCACATTTCCCGTACGGTGGATACCTGCTGACGTACAAGTGGCAAGATCCCTCTGCCCGTTGGACGCAGAGACTAAAACTCCACATGTAGAAAAGGGCTGGAGAAATTTGGGGAGTTATCTTCACGAAAGTTCTCTCCATGAACGGCGTCTACCCACATCTTGGAATCGTTGTGGAGCGTAGTTTCTAGAGTCGGGAAAATCTGGTTCTGCTTCATCTTACGTGTGTGACCTTGGACAAATCCCTGAACTCGTATGAACCTCTACTTTCCATCTGTAAAATGGGAATGATAATGTATTGACCTCAGAGGGCTTTCGTGAGTATTACGTACGTGTGCGGGCTCCCTAGCATGGTGTCCATTAGAGGTAAGCTACTCACTGTATGTCAACAATTATCAATATCATTTTCTTAGTTTTAACTAAGACAGACGTTGCAAATACCAATGCCTACAGGGGCTCAACTGGAAAGAGAAACGGATTAAGCCTAAAAGGAACACTGGCCATCTACCTTCATCAGATTCCTGCCACGTGGGAATGGCGATCTAGGTTACCACATGTGCAATTTTTCAAGAGCAGTCCCAAGTCTAAGGTCTGTGGGGACTGAAATTTGGCATTCAAAAATTAAATTTTGGATTTAAATTAAATTTATGAAACAATGTTGTGGCATCCCCCAGGTCAGGGACGAAACCAAACACGTCTGTGGGGCAGGTGCAGCCCCAAAGCCACCATGGTGTGCAATGGGAATGAAGACAGACTTCCAGCGTGATGTAGAGATCCTGGGAGCCTCTTTAGGAGATAGAGGTACCTCTTCCTCTTCCTGAGATATTGGGCACCCACCTCTCCCACATGTAGGATAGACAGGCTTGCAGAGGATGACTCAGCGCAGAGAACCTCTGAGATCTTGAGTGCCTAACGGTAGGGAGTCTGGCCTTGATGGTGTGGAGGACATGAGCCCCCAGAGGGCTCCTTGGCTGGGCCAGCTGCCTGGGAGACCGGGCCTGGCTGCACTGTGAAGCCCATGGTTATTTTCCTATGGTAGAAAAAGACAAGCAGGGGAGGTGGTAAGTCTGGCTCAGAGGCAGACAAGCAGGATATCTGGCCTGACAAGTTAAACCACTTTACTAAGAACTACGGCTGAACTAAGTTTGAATCTGATTCCGTGCCTCTGTGTGTGTGTGTGTGTGTGTGTGTGTGTGTGCACGCCTGCCTGCCCGTACTGGGGACGCTCTGAGGAAACAGAAGAGAGAGGAGAACAGGCCTGAGTGTATAGCTGCTTCATCTGTTTGCTTTTCTCATTCGTTCCTGGGTGAACGGACCTTCCTAATCCCTTGTGCTCACAGAGAAGGAAACAGCCGCTCTGGTTGTGTGACCAGAAGATTTCACAGCACCCCCTCCCCGGTAACCCTTGCCTCCGGGTATCCAGGGCCAGATTCTGCGGCCAGGACTCTGGGTTCTCGAACCCACGGTGGAGATGCAGGGAATCCTACAGGCCAGGCTGAGCAGTAAGAGCCAGCAGCAAGCTCAGACCCTCTTGCCAAGGGAGAGCTGGCCACTCCAGGGCCCTGTCGCAGAGAACGGGCAGGCCGATGCATGCCTAGCAGGGACAGAGGAAACGCTGCCCCACCATTGTCCCAGCAGACTGAGGAGTGGATTTTGGGAAGGCGGGATCACCTTTCGGCCAGGTACTTGGTTCGCCCACGGTGAAGATTTGGTTTCCTCCACTTTGCTGGGATCTTTGACTTTGATCCACGATTACTTTCTACCTCTGAGCAGATGTATCCTATAGCTCAGTGACTCATGACATCCTAGAAAATGAGATTTGCTATCTTTTGTCGCAGCAGAATTCTTTCTTTAAAAGACGTCTTGCGCTAAACCCCAATATACAAAATATATTTTACGCGAGTGATTAACATGTTCCTTTGTCAAGCTGGGTCTTTATTTTGGGGTGGCAAAGATGGTTATTACTTTCAAAATCTCGGAAGTGGCTACAAGAAAGCTGAGGGTTCTTTGAAGCTCGATGGCAAAACCACTGACCAAGGCCACTCTTTCTGGGGCGTCGGGATCCCGAGTGATGAGGATCTTTCACATATGAGGACACGAGGCCATTGCCATCATGTTTCACACAGTGAGGGAAAGACAACAGAAAGGCATTGCATCATTTCATAGCATTTTACCGATTGCACTGGAATGGGAGGGAACCAGCATCGTGTGTCCGGAAGAGAAAAGGGTGATGCAGGAAAAAATCTTGGCCCCGCGTTCTCCTTTGGGCTCTGGAGAGTTCGGGCTGTAGGCTTCGGAGAGTTAGCTCTCACTGTGTGACAGTGGAGAAGTCCCTTCTTGTCCGCACACTCAGATCCCCCATTCGTGGGAGTCACATCACCCGAAGGGTCTAGGCTGTGCCTGCTATTCACTGCTCTCGGCACAGAAAGTTGTGGGATCATAAAAGCACACAGGTACACCCGGCATGCCGCAGAATGCACCCAGCCCCCTCCACACACCCAAACTGACATATGATACTAGGCTCTGTAGGGTGATTTCAGACCAAGCAATGCAAATGAACTCTTAGAAGATTTCCAGAGGATTCCATGAGGGGCGGAAAAACAGCGAGCGAGCCCGCAGTTTAGAAACACTGGAGCCAGACCTAGCTTTCGGTCCTCACTGTATCCATCATCAGCTGTATGATCCTGGGCCAGCCACTCACGCTCTTGGTCCCACCAGCTATAAAATGGGAACAGCATGGTGTCTTCCCGGAAGGGCTGACGGTTTACAGTAAGAGGTCGCCCAGAGCGGAGGGCCTGGGCACCCCCAGGCCGGGATTCAGGTCCCTTCCACTAATAAGCCGAGTGACCGCAAACCTCAGTTTTCTTATTTGTCAAACAGGGATGACGATGAAATCAGACAATGCTGGTAAAACGCTTTTGTTAGCACTGTGCTTGGAATACAGTAAATACCCAGAAAAAATTGGTATGGCCAAAGGTTAAGGGAACCTGGGGAGGAATAGTGCCAGCTGTTACGTGAAGAATGGGGAGGGTTGGACGAGGCTCTGGAGGAAGATGGGCTGGCACCCTGGCCATGCCCCACTTCCCGGGTAACCCCCAGAATGGCTCTCCCTCTTTCTGGGCTGCCGTCTCTCCATCTGTACGAAGAGGACGTTGCACCACCCAATCAGATGCTAAAATCCGTCTCTGGTTTTATGGTGTGCTCTTAGCTTCCAGTTACAGCCCAGGGGAGGGATGCTGGAGTCCTTGTCCGGGGTCTCAGCTCAAGTGCCTTGAGGATGAGGCACACGTTAGGCACGAGTAAAGTGAGCCATTTTGAGTTGTGTTGTTTTCAGAACAAAGTTGACCTGATAAGCAGGAAGGGATATTCTTTACATCCACCAAGAAATGTGTTCATTCCCAGTTTTCCTGAACCACTGGCACAGGCTCAAATTTGGAGAGGGGCCCTGATGTCATAAGGGTACCAAAGCCCAAACTGCTCTTCAGTAATAGTCAATCATTGCCAACAGAATGCAGGCTCAATGCTCCTAGACCTTCCAGATTTTCAAGGAAAGCCAGAAGTGATATTTTGTGTGTATGTGAAATCTTCTGATAATGAAGGTTAGCGTATCATACAAAACCTCTAAAAAATAATACTTTGGGGCCCCTGGGTGGCTCAGTTGGGTAAGCATCTGAGTCTTGATTTGGGCTCAGGTCATGATCTCGCGGTCCGTGGGTTCAAGCCCACGGACAGCCCAGAGCCTGCTTGGGATTCTCTCTCTCCCTCCCTCTCTGTTCCTCCCCCCACCTCAAAACAAATAAATAAACTTACAAAAAAATAATACTTTCGCAATCCGCAAACTCAGCTCACGGGTGGTATTTTGCAATCTCAGGTGTAATCCATTCCTAAGACATAAGAGCAGGTGTCGGCTGCTATGACCCATTGTTCCCCATCTCCGCCTCCCCCCAGCAGAAGATAGGTTCACTCTCCATGGAATGTATGCTCACCACATTTGGTAGAACCTGAGATGAATATCGAACTCAGAAGTAGTTCTCCATGACCGCTGTTTTCAGACTTCAGGATCCAGCAAAATCACTTGGGAATAAAAGCATTCAAAGAGTTTGGGGACACGCCTTCCCTAGGCACCACCCATAGAAGTTCTGATTCACGGATTTGAGGTGGGCTTCAGGAATCTGACCAGAACGTTCCTAGGCCTCCCTTGGGGAGACTGCTCTCAGGTCTACTGAGGGGCTGGTGAAATGTAGAACTACGGGAGTCCTGGCTGATGTGGGTGTGTGGGAGAGCTGGGAGGGTGGCCAGCTGAGCTGACAGAAGCGCCTGAAGGGACCCAGACTGAGGAGGGTTACTTGTCCCTTCCAGGGAGCTTGGACAGAGAGCCACTTATGTGATTCATCTACCAGAGGCTTATTTTAAGAATTCACAGAAAAGTAAAGAAGATAAGAAACCATCTGAGCCACAGAGCCAAGCTCCACGGAGGCCAGCATAGTATTCACTTGGATAGTTTTTCACTCTGAGTGACTGGATTATCTCGTGTGTCCATAAGCAGTGGGCATTTGTCGCTGCCTCCTCTGATTAGGAGCACTGTTCTGTGCCTTCATTCTGTCTTACTGCTCTCCAAGAGACAAGGTCCCATAAGTTCAGTGGGGCCCCAGACTATTGGTCAGAGTGTTCACA
Organism: Herpailurus yagouaroundi; assembly: GCF_014898765.1. Classification (NCBI taxonomy): domain Eukaryota; kingdom Metazoa; phylum Chordata; class Mammalia; order Carnivora; family Felidae; genus Herpailurus; species Herpailurus yagouaroundi. The sequence continues at coordinate 41,551,163 of NW_024412377.1, forward strand.
CCATACCTGCCAACCCATAGTTGGTCTTCTGTGGGTCAAGCTACCGTTCTGAATCACATCACCTGTGGAACCGCATCAGCTGTGGCCAAGGGGTCAAGGTCAGGAGATGCTAAGCATGCCAACCTATGTGTCAGGAGCCTCTAGGAAAAGGGCTGGAGGAGAGTAGGTTCCTGGCCTGGTCTACCTGCTATGATAATGGAGACAAGGAAAGTAACCAAAATGGCCGAAGACATAGAGGCTCCCACAGGAGCACTCTGCCCTGGCCGTACCTGAAGAACCGACTAGCCTATCACACGAAGGTACAGGCTCTGGAGCCACCCTGCCTGGGTTCTTATTCCAGCTCCACCATCCATTCTCCGACTGTGTGAACTTCGGCAGGTTATTCCATTTCTCTGAATTTGGGCTTTCCAGTGTTTCAGTGTTTCAATAAGAATGATTATAACAACGCTTCACAAAAGAGTTGAGTGTTAGATGAAATCCTGGGTGTAAAGCCTTTAGCACAGAGGCTGGCATGGAGCAAAAGATAATATTTAGTTTAAAAGAAAGAGAAAGAGAGAGAGAGAGAGATAAAAGAAACCTACAGAGACTTTCCCTTCTCAGAAAATGTCCTCAGAGAAGAACAGAACAACAGTGCAAGAGGAAACCCGAGTTCTGGAGAAACATGGGCTGTTATTGTTATTCTCCAAGTATAGAAAGTAGTTGTGGAACAGCAGTGCTATGTGCTGTGGGATGGGGTGGGGGCGGAAGGAGAAAGAGCACTGTATCAGTGGGACATCTGAGCACAGGCCCCGCTATGCCATTTCTGTAACTAACCCCATGACCCGCCATTAGCAAGGCCGTTCCTATGCCTGGGCCTTGCTTTCTCCATCTCTAAAGTGAAGGGGTCAGGCCATCCGAGCTCAGAGGGCACTTCCAGCTCTGAAACTCTGGACTCTTGTGAGGATAAGAACGGCAGAAGAAGAAACAAAGAATTAGTCAGCTAACCGCAGATTCTAGAATGGCTGTTTGGGGAAGGCTGTTAAGGGAAGGTTACCATGAAAGGGCACTCTGGGGTGAAAAAACGGCCAGATTTGCTGAGATAAGAAGGTTGGATTGGGGAGGGCGTGCCTGGGTGGCTTGCTTGGGTAAGCACCCTAGTCTTGACTTTGTCTTAGGTCACGATCTTATGGTTCGTGAGATGGAGCCCCTCATCGGACTCTGCGCTGACAGCACGGACCCTGTTTGGGGTTCTCTCTCTCCCTCTCTCTCTGCCCCTCCCCCACTCACTCATTTGTGCTCTCTCTCTTTCTCTCAAAAGAAATAAATAAACACTAAGGAAGAAGAAGAAGAAGAAGAAGAAGAAGAAGAAGAAGAAGAAGAAGAAAAAGAAGAAGAAAGGGCGCCTGGGTGGCTTAGTCCGTCGAGCGTCCGACTTCGGCTCAGGTCGTGATCTCACAGCTCGTGGGTGCGAGCCCCGCGTCGGGCTCTGTGCCAGCGGCCCGGAGCCTGGAGCCTGCTTCGGATGCTGTGTCTCCCTCTCTCTCTGCCCCTAAGCCACTTGCATTCTGTCTCTGTCTCTCTCAAAAAGAAATAAACATTGAACAAAGAAGAAGGAGGAGGAGGAGGAGAAGGAGAAGAAGGTTGAATTGGGACCTAAGAATCGTCTTCAAGAATGTGGGGGAGGATATCGCCAGGAAGCAGAAGGAAGCTGGTCCTGTGCTATCTATGGGTGGAGGGCATTTTTGCGGTGACCTTTCTGGCAAGTAGAGATGTCTTCCTCAGATGGTTTCGGGGCACATCCTCTTGCTTCCTTCAGGTGCCTCACCTTCAGGTCAAACACCGCCTCCTCCTGCCTCTCCTCCTGACCCTAGTCCTAACCAAGCCCATCCCTAGCGACCCAGTCCAAACAGCCCTTCACCCACACTCTGCTCCACGTGTGGCCTGACATCACTACAGATTGTCAGCTCCCTCAGAGAATGTGTTTGCTTCTTTCACTGATGAATCCCCAGTTCTAAAAACAGGGCCTTGAATATGGCGGACTCTCAATAAATATCTGTGGGCAAAAGAAGAAAGAGGAGGGGGAGGAGGAGGGAGAGCACAGGGGGAGCAGGGGGAGGAAGGGGAGGGTTCCCTACAATTCTGCCCTTGGCCCTGGTGATCATAAACCTGCAGCTGAAGAATTAAAATTCTGAATTCAGCCTGCTAATGAGGAAAGGAGCTGGGGGACCGGGTGATCCTCCCCCGATTCCTGGGAAGTTTTCTCTACACGGAGCCTCCCCTGGAAGGCCAGGGAGGGCACTGCCCTGGGGCAGGGAGACCAACGAGAATGCCAAGCTGAGAATAGGCATTCCATCTGGAGCGGACCCTGACTCAGGAAGGATCTCCCCCTTGATTCTGGAGGCTGCTTGCTGGCCTTGCATGGGGCTTTGAAGGTTTGGACGTTCAGGAACAGTCCTGAAACTTCCCCTCTTCCGCATCGAGGAGGCCTGTTAACTCTCAGGAACTGTGGATTGTCTAGGGAATATAAACAAAAGAACAAAGGCAAAATCAACTCATTGAAAGGGAAAGAATGTCAGAGTGAACTGAACATGAAGCCCGCTTGGGAACATGATCAGGAACCCAGGGGGGATGTCCTGAGAAACCAAAGAAATTTCCATCCCAGTTCGGGGCCCTTGTTGGCAAAGGTTTTGTGGAAGGAGCGCAGGTCCCCAGAGCTTGAGCTTCTCCTTACAAAGCAACCTTGGCTACAAGTTGCGCCTCTGTTTGCTCTGAGACAGCAGAGTGGGGACACCGGGCAGGCCTGCTTTTATTTGTCAGAACATGGTCTCTTTTCTGAGAGTGCTGTGCTTTAAGCATCAGGGAGTCTGGGGGCCAGCATGGCATTTTTACCAGCTGTGTGACTTTTGGCAAGTTCCCTCTTCTCTGTGGGACTCAGTTTCTCCTTGGGTAGAAAGAGAGATTTGAGCTACATTTGGGGACCCTTTCCTCTGTTCCTCCAAACCCCCTTGTCAGTGGCCTCAGAGTCGTCAGTGTACTTTTCCAGCCTCAGCTCTCCCACACCCCTCCATGCCTCCTTTTCGGCTGGCAGATAGTTTCTGGCTTCATGTAAATTGTACCCCCCAGAATGGGGAACCCCTTTGAGTCTCAGTTACAGATCCCAAGGTGAGGAGGGTTCACTCTCACTGCTGGCCAGACCAGTGCCGGGAGGTCGATCACTTTCCCTTATGGCACCAGGGCTAATGGGCCTGCCCTTCCTCTCTCTCTCTCTCTCTCTCTCTCTCTCTCTCTCTCGAAGCAAAAGCAACACACTGCCTGTTCTGCCAAGTTCCCCTCCAAGGCATGTGACAGCAGACACCCCAAAGGGGAAAGGCTGCCAAGAAGGGCCTTGGGTCCTTGGCATTGGTTGAGAAGGTGGAGCTCTCCCAGTATATGACTCTGGGGCTCCTTCTGTGCTAGATACAGTCAACTTCCTTACCTATAGAATGGAAATAAGAACCCTCACCAGCCAACTCAGCCAGCCTTTGTGAGACTCAGATGGGAAAAGAGATTTGGAGGAAACCTTTGAATTGCTACTTAGACCCTTGGGTCCAAGATTCTCAATCACTACTCTGACCTCCTGCCCCTTTGACGTGTTGTTTCTTCACTTTGCCCATCCTGTCAGCCTCTCCAGCAATAACAAAGCAGTTCAGAGCGTGGGCCCTGGAGTCAGACTGACGAGAGTTTCATGTGGGCTCTCCTACTTCCCAGCTGTGTGCTCTTCAGCAAGTTAATTCACCTCCCTGATCCTCGGTTTCCTCATCTAAAAGTGACATAAAACAGAAACGACTCAAGGGCTGCTGTGAGATAACATAGGCAGAGCATCTGAAGCAGCATCTAAGATACATTAGTTCCTAATACTATTAGTGTTATGTCCTTGAAAACCCCCAACCTGTTGGTGACAACCCAGTCACCACTGATGGAACCAGCGTCAGACTCAACGTATCTAACAAAACTAGTAGGTCATCCTGAAAACAGTCAGTCCTCAAGCCGTGGTCCACAGATCTTTGGAAGTCCTTGAAATCCTTTCAAGGGATCCACAAAGCCCAAACTTGTTTCAAGATACTACATGGTCTTTTTCACTGTGTTGACATTCACACCGATGGTACCAAAACAAAGGCGGGGGAAATTGCTGGTGCCTCAGCCCGGATCACCCGTACAGTTCATCACTACGTTTTTCACCGCCATACACTACCTACCGGAAGGAAAGAAAGCAGGCAAGCCTTTTGCACTTACGCTGTGTTTTACGAAGCAGTGAAAAGTGTTCATTTTATTAAATCTTGACCCTTGGGTATACTTCTCGGTTGTATCCTGCGTGACAAAATCCAGACCCTGCCAGGCACCGCACTGTGATACTTGTCTGGAGGAGGCACACGCCCGTAGTTGTTGGTTTGCAATAGGCGTCAGCTGCCTTAGTCATGAAACACTATTTTCATTTGAAAGAATGGCTCACTGACAAACTAATGTTATTCGGATGTGGACACATGGCAGACATTTTCTCAAAAATGAATGAAGTGAGGCTTCCTTTCCTTTCTTCAAGGAAAATCACCACCAATGTTTGTCGTCGATGATAAAATTCAAGCGTCAAGTGAATTTTGAAAGATTTCTATCTGCTACCATGAGCTTGCCAGCTTCCCAATACTTAAAGATTGATGGTTATATTAATGAATGTGATTATTTGGGGTATTGTAGACTGAAATGTGTCAACATTTAGAAAATCAGCATAGCTCAGCAAACTAACATTTTCCCAGTGACCAATGCGTCACAAAAACCGTGCATGGGTGAAAGATCCATTTAAATAAAGTAAAAGTTAGACCAATAGATTATATGCAATAAAACATGAAATGTTCATTGATATGGCTCCAGATTCTACACCGCAACCTTTTAGAAACTACCACTTTTCAAATTTAGTGTCATATCAAAGATTATCCACAACTATCCGAAAAGACCACTAAAATATTCCTCTATTTTCCAAACTGTGCCGCTGAGCGAGGCTGGACTTTATTTACACACTCCAACAAAAGACACGTTGCAACATTGCAATTAAATGCAGAATCAGATGAGAATCAAGTTGTCTTCTATAAAGCCAGATGTTAAAAAAATGTATAAAACAATGCCATTTTCCCCCATATTATTTTTTGGTTTGGAAAATCTTCCAAAAAGATATGCTAATTATGTTAACACGTAATGGACTTATTTTTGAATGATTAATGAATCGAGATTTTCAAAACTAATATGTTTTCATTTGTCATATGGCAAATATCAGGAGATATCATCTTCATCAACAAAATCTAGCTGTAGTCCTCACCAGTTTTTCTGAGCGCAAAGAGATCTAAGCCCAAGACGTTTTGGGATCACTGCTATAAATGTTTCAGAAAGAGACAGGCGGAGAGCTAAAGAGAGTAAAGAGAAGTTTCACGTGCCCAACACAGGAAGTGACAGTGTCGTGCAAACTGTTCACTGGCTCACTCCAGGACCACTCGGGAATACCCTTATTTCTTTTTGAGAGAGAGAGAGAGAGAGAGTATGAGCAGGGGAGGGGCAGAGAGAGAGGGAGATGGAGGATCCAAAGTGGGGTCTACCCCATGCAGGGCTTGAACTCACAGACCATGAAGTCATGACCTGAGCTGAAGTCAGATGCTTAGCTGACTGAACTACTCCGGCACCCCAAAGGGGAATGGACATATGGAAGCTATGTCCCCAGAAAGACAATAGACAGAACTAGGTAAATTTCCCCTGGGGAAAAGCAAAATAAAAATAAAAACTACTCTTATGGAATCACAATAGCTTCTTCAAATCTCTGAGAAATTGCCAGACAAAATGTAAACTACAGGGATGTACAAAGCCCAGATGTGTATTTTGCTACAGCAGGACTTTTTTTTTCTGGTTTTTTTTTTTTTTTTTTCCTTTCTGGTTCTCTAATTATTCTTCTTTTCCTAAAACGTTATTTCTGGTCATTTCTCATCTTGTCATTCCCTTCTCTTTCTCTCTTTCTCTTTCTAGTTTTCCTTCTTTGTCTCACTCTCTCCCCTTTCTCTCTTTCCCTTCTTTTCATGATTTTTGTCCCTTAATGACCCACAATATATAACAAATACATTTTTGTTATTTTTTCAAAGAGTTTTATCTTTTTTCTTCCTTAAGACAGCCATATGCAAAAGAATGAAATTGGACCAATTTCTTCCATCATATGCAAAAATAAACCCAAAATGGATTAAAGACATAAATGTGGGACCTGAAACTATAAAAACCCTTGAAGAAAACACAGGCGGTAACTTCTCTGACGTCGATCATAACGATATTTTTCTAGGTAGGTCTCCAGAGGCAAAGGAAACAAAAGCAGAAATAAACTATTGGGACTACATCAAAATAAAAATCGTCTTCACAGAAAAGGAAACAATCAATAGAACTAAAAGACAACTTACTGAATGGGAGAAAATATTTGCAAATGACATATCTGATAAAGGGCTAGTATCTAAAATATATAAAGAACTTACACAACTCAACACCCAAAAAACAAATAGTCCAATTTAAAAAATGGGCAGAAGACATGAACAGGAATTTCTCCAAAGAAGACATCCAGATGGCCAACAGACACATGAAAAGATGCTCAACATCAGGACAATGCAAATAAAAGCTATAATGAGATATCACCTCACACCCATCAGAAAGGCTAAAATCAAAAACACAAGAAATAAGTGTTGGTGAGGATGTGGAGAAAAGGGAACCCTTACGCACTGATGGTGGGAATGCAAACTGGTGCAGTCACTGTGGAAAGCAGTATGGAAGTTTCTAAACAAATTAAAAATAGAACTACCCTACAATCTAGTAATCACACAACTGGGTATTTACCCAAAGGATACAAAACACTAATTCAAAGGGATACACGGACTCCTATGTTTATTGCAGCATTATCTACAATAGCCAAGAAATGGAAACAACGTAAGTGTCCATAGATGGATGAATGGATAAAGAAGATGTGGTATATACATGGAATAGTATTCAGCCACAAAAAAAAAAAAAAATGGTGAGAATAAAATTTTGCCATTTGCAACAACATGGATAGAACTAGACAGCATAATGCTAAGCGAAATGAGTCCGTCAGAGAAAGACAACTACCATCTGATTTCACTCATGTGTGGAATTTAAGAGACAAAACAAATGAGCAAAGGGGGAAAAGAGTGAGACGGGAGGACACCAAGAAACAGACTCTTAACTACAGAGAACAAACTGATGGTTACCAAAGGGAAGGGGGTGATGGATGGGGGAAATGGGTGATGGGGATTAAAGAGTACAATTGTCATGATAAAAATAAATAAATAAAACGCGGGGAAAAAAAGACAGAGGTTTAAATGTTGGTAACTCCCAGTATAGGCGCAAGAACATGTACTCTTAGCATGAAGGGCAGGAGAGGTGAGTAAGGCTAAGCCTCCGGGCTTGGGTGTTATTTATCTCAAAGCCATCAGAGAGAAAGAAAAAAATCACAGAACAATAAGGGTGAATGTTCTACAAGCAGCGAAGGGAAATAAAGTAGACAGTTCTAGAACGTTTTCAATAGAAGATGTTAACAAGATTCCACTTCTAGAAAAGGACTTTAGGGAAATAATCTAAGATACAGACTTAACATTGCATGCCAGAATTCGGTCACAATGTTATTTAAGATAAGGAAGAATTGAAATACCCTTAATATCCAGCAACAAATGAAAAGTTAAACCATCTCTGAGGCGTTTATGCAATAGACTATTTAGCGACCAATAGAAGACAATTGATAAAGAAATACTGTATTTCATGGGAAATGTAAGATAATGGTACTTTTTGAATAATCAAAACACAAAATCACATTTAGTAATTTATTCAATGCCTTTTTATTGAGGGGCTACCTTCACAAGAATAGTGGGGATTCAGTCGTAGACGTAGTCCCTTTATACAGCTTTAATTCAGCTTTATATATACAGCTTAAATTCAAGTAAAAAAATACAGCTTATATTCAAATAAAAAATATAGACTTTAAACAACCAATTATACAAATAATGAATTAAATGTCATTTAATCCCTATTTCAATGAAGAAACACATGGGGCGCCTGGGTGGGTCAGTCGGTTAAGCGTCCGACTTCAGCTCAGGTCACGATCTCACAGTCCGTGAGTTCGAGCCCTGCGTCGGGCTCTGGGCTGATGGCTCAGAGCCTGGAGCCTGCTTCCAGTTCTGTGTCTCCCTCTCTCTCTGCCCCTCCTCCATTCATGCTCTGTCTCTCTCTGTCTCAAAAATAAATGAAGAAACACACAATTCTGTAAAATAGATTCTATTATGGGACCCATTTTGCGGATAAGGAAACTGAGGCCCACTGGGTTAAAAAGCAGCCGCAGGTGGCAGAGCTAGAATTACTAGCGATGCCACTGCTCGTCGGGAACCACCGAGCTTCTAAGTCACTCGATTTCCCTAAGAAGAAAATGCCAGAAATAAAGATTATGGAGCATATCGCAACATTTGATTTGGACACTAAGGAAGCTGCAATTGACCTTCTGATTCCATAGTAATAATAAAAAGTATTCTTCTTATGACAATGTCAGCCCACATTTGCTGATCACTCTGTGTCCTGCACACTGTTTTAAAGACCTGACACAGATAGCTTCCTCAGCCCTCACAACCACCTCAGGAAGTAAATCCTAATCCCCATTGCGCAGATGCAGAAACTGAGATGCAGAGAAACGACATCATTTGTCCACATTCACACAGCCAGTAAGTGCTGGAGTCAAGATCCTTCGGTTGTGTTTCTCCCTGACTTGCCCTGGGGACAAAGGAGAAAAAAAAAAATAAATTGAAAGGGTCGAGGACAGGAAAGGTGAAGTAATTCTGAGGTTGCCAGGACACCTTCATTCCAGAAAAGTCCTGGCATGAAAGGAGAACAAACTGGTCTTTAGGTACTCTCAGTTCCTTTTTCCTCGTGGCTCAGCAGCAGACAATGGCTTTCTCTGAGCCAAATGCTCTAGGCCCTGCTGGCGCTAACCACATAATTATGTTCTTTGAAATTCTAGTTGTCTGATAGCTGGAGCACAGAAGTGAGCTGGAGATCCCAGAGGCCTGCTGAAAAGCAGAAGGCAGAAAGTCTTTTTGATCAATGGTCCTCCCAATTTGATTTCGTAGCTGCACCACTTAATACCGTTTACTGAGTGCCTTCATGCTGACTATCTCATTTAACTTCCACAAAGAGGAGTGGTGACCTCCGGAGCTTTGCACAGCCTATACCCCCTTCTTGGAATATCCTTCCTCCTCTCCCTTTTTCTTCTGTTATTGCTTAGGTATCTGGCCTCTCATTCCCTCTGTTTTGGTCTACTGACTTAAGGGAGGGGAGAAAAGTCAGAGCCTCAAACAAATATCTTTTGTTGCTGGTGGTGGTGGTGGTTCTAAACTACGTGAGATTATGATCTGTGCCTCTTTGGAAAGGGATGAGACACCAATATCTGTCCACCCTTGGCTGCCCGAGTACATCAGAATCGGGCAGAAATGAGTGAAATCCAACTTAGGACTTTATGAGCCTGTATCCGTCAGGGTTCAGTTGGGGGGTAGATCCGTTGTAAGTATTATGGAACAAGAGGGTTATTATCAGAATTGGACCTTACCCAGTTATGGGAAAAGCTGGGGAAGTAAAAGTCTCGGAGGCATACTTGAAGGATCAAAAATGGAGTCACAGAGAATCTGAACATCAAGGACACCCAGCCACCAAAGGGGGCTCACAAAGGGGTGGTGCATCAAGAGGTCTGTGGGAAGCCATGACGTCTCAGACGTACGGCCTCCAGGGGTCCAAGGATGAGGGGGCGAGCCTGGGAGCCGCTGGTTGTCAGGAGGAAGAGTTGGATGCATTTAGCCTTCCCAGGTACCTCTGCGCCTCTAATAACGTGATAACGGTTACTGCTTCACTTCCACCTTCCAAGTCTTGTACAAGTTCCTCTTTTGCACAACTCTGGCCCAAGACCAAAAAGGGAACCAAATGTAGTTCCCAACTAAGCAAACTCGACACAGCAAAATCCAAACGACACCCTAGAGAAGCAGAGGACAAGTGGGAGTCAGGGTTCACTGATGTGGGAAAGGATGTCACATTACAGTCCCCGCTGACTCCTCGTCTGTCTCCCGCATGCCCAGGTGTCATCAGATTCTGTAGCTTGTATCCCCACGATGATACACACATTCATCCTCCCTTCTCTGTCTCTGTGCTCATCACCCCAGTTCTGCTTGCCTTTTGTCGTAAAGACTGACCATCTTTCAGGTTCTCCACTCGCCTTGCTCTCTCTGGCCAGTACCTCCTTTGCCCTTGATACTTCTGCCTGTGATGCTCTTCGTCTCTCCTTTTCACTTCAGGTCTCCATTGAAATATCACTTCTTTCTGGAAAAATCTTTGGCTACCTCAAAAAATCTGAGTTAGATGCTTCTCCGTTGCAGCCCTGGTTGCACTTGAGGCGTTATTTAACTATCTGTCGTTCTCTGCATTCTCACCAACTAGTGCCTGACAGGTAGGAGCTCTGTAATTGTCAGATGATTGACAGAATGAATCAATGAATGAATGAATGGTGTCTCTTCATTTCCAGTGTGTCTTCTCTTCAATATCTTCTATATTTTACGTTGGAGTTATCTTTTTGAAAACCTGAAATCCTTCAGTGGCTTATCATTGCCAGTGGAATAAAATCCAAAATCCTCATCTGGGCATTCAAGAATCATTGCATATGATCCCAGGCTATCTTCCTAAACATCTCCCAGCATTCATCTACACGTTGACTCTGTATACCAATCAAACTGATATGTGGGTTATTCCCTGAAGAAGAGTGATTATTTGTCATCATAATTTTAATTTTTTTTTCAACGTTTATTTATTTTTGGGACAGAGAGAGACAGAGCATGAACGGGGGAGGGGCAGAGAGAGAGGGAGACACAGAATCGGAAACAGGCTCCAGGCTCTGAGCCATCAGCCCAGAGCCTGACGAGGGGCTCGAACTCCCGGACCGCGAGATTGTGACCTGGCTGAAGTCGGACGCTTAACTGACTGCGCCACCCAGGCGCCCCCGTCATCATAATTTTAAAAATGGCTTGTATCCTTTGGACATATATCATACACTGGGCACCATGGTAAACATTTTATATATTACATCTTATTGAATCATGACAATGACGGTCATGGCAAGGGATCACGTTCTCATCTCTTACCATCATCCTAGAGAACGCTGAAGTTCAGAAAGGATGTCATTTGCCCAAGGTCACATAGTTCATACATGATGAAACTAGTATTTAAACGCATGTCTTATCTGACTCCAAAGTCAAGATTATAACCACTCCACTCCACCTGCTCCTGTAAACAGCTCTCAATAACCATTTGTTTAATTAATCAGGTGCGAACCATAACTTTGAATTGTTTGTCTCATTTGAATGCTCAAAACAGCTTTATGAGGGAAAAACTATTATCCCCAGACTATAGACGACAAAAGTGAGACAAAAAGAGGTGAAGTAATCTACCCAAGTTCACAGAGATCAAAAGAAGCAAAGCCGGACTTGTGTGTGATAACTGGACCGCTATCAGAATCACCACCACTGTAACAAGAGCAGCCTTAGTCACCCTCTTGTCTAAGCGCCCTTGCTTTACGGGTAAGGAGATGATTCCCAGACAGGCTAAGCGACAGCTCCAGTGGTGGTAAACCAGAACTCTGGCTTGCAGTCCAGTGTGTTTTCCATTATAAGATCTGTCTCTTTCCCTGACCAGAAATGGACCCCAAGTCATGGCCTGGTAAGAGCCAAATTGTCCCCACCGGATGACAGAGAGCGCACCCAGCTCACTCAATCTTTGCTCATTTTGTACCCTCTGCCTATTAAAATTCAGCTTCCCTCTGCTGGTCCTTAGGCCATCTGTTTCCTGTTTTCTAAGAATATAGAGGAGAATGAGTCAGAGAGATCGTGCCTGCCTTCCAGGGGCTTCAAAGTACATAGTGACAATACTGATAGGGACATTCTGACCGTTAGACAAAGGTTCCATAAAAACAAGCACTCAAGACTTTCCATTCATACAAGCAATGGGTTCAGTGAGTCCTGAAATCTGAGTGCTTATCCTGAGTGGATTCTAGGGAAAATTATCACCTTCCTGGAAAAGAGGGAATTTTAGGAAGAGTCGAAATGCGACAGGATATGTAGCCCATCCACCCAGAAAGTAGACGTTGAGTGGGGCTGGGGTGCATCATGAGAAGACATGGCAACGGGAAAGGAGTTTCAGACTGAAGGGGTAGTGAATTTTCTCGTCCACTCAATCATTTCTTTTTTTTTTTTTTTCACAATATACCTCTGGGACACCTACTGTGAGCCGGGAATTGTATGAGAGCTTAAAACAGACGAGCTTAACCTCAACTAGTCCTGGGAGAGGTCTTTTAGGCTGAGCTCTGAAACTAGGAAATCGAGTAAATATGGGGAAAGCATTCTGGGCGGGTGCCAGTAGCAGGTGCAATAGCCCTGAAGTGAGAGAGAGAACATAGTACGCTGCAGAGACTGAAAGAAAGCCATTCTACACAGACAGCTATTGTCATGAAATGAGAGAAAGGATTGGTCAATAAGTACCAAATCACAGAAAGACCTTTAGTTCCCTTTATGGATTTTTATAGTTATGACGCGGCACTTCTAAAACTTGACCGAAGAGTTCTTTGATACTGTTCCCATTGAAGGGAGCTCTAGGTCACTCACCTTGAATCTGGGCTCTCTGATGCTGTGCCAGATCCTGGGGTCAGGTCTTAAGAAGTGCCACCTTCCACTTCTTGTCTCTGGGGACACTTTTAAATTTTTTTTTTTCAACGTTTATTTTTATTTATTTTTGGGACAGAGAGAGACAGAGTATGAACGGGGGAGGGGCAGAGAGAGAGGGAGACCCAGGATCTGAAGCAGGCTCCAGGCTCTGAGCTGTCAGCACAGAGCCCAATGAAGGGCTCGAACTCATGAACCTGAGATCATGACCTGAGCCAAAGTCTGACGCTTAACTGACGGAGCCACCCAGGTGCCCCTATAGTTTCTTTTTTTTTTTTTTAATTTTTTTTAATGTTTATTATTTTGAGAGAGAGACAGACAGAATGTGAGCAGGGGAGGGGCAGAGAGAGAGGGACACAAGAATCTGAAGCAGGCTCCAGGCTCTGAGCTGTCGGCACAGAGGCTGACACGGGGCTCCAACTCCCCAGACCAGGAGATCATGACCTGAGTCAGATGCTTAACCGACTGAGCCAGCCAGGTGCCCAGAGATGCCCCCGTAGACTCTTAAACAAATGGCTGTATTGTTTTTTTTTTTTTTAATCTTTTTTTTTTTTTTCTTTTTTTGGGACAGAGAGAGACAGAGCATGAACGGGGGAGGGGCAGAGAGAGGGAGACACAAAATCGGAAACAGGCTCCAGGCTCTGAGCCATCAGCCCAGAGCCCGACGCGGGGCTCGAACTCACGGACCGCGAGATCGTGACCTGGCTGAAGTCGGACGCTTAACCGACTGCGCCACCCAGGCGCCCCATTGTTTTCAAGAGCATTCTGTTAGGGAGTAGCTTATTACATCATAATAGATACCAGAAGTGTAGGGAAATGGGAAGGCATAGAAGAGTTTGGAGTATTAAGAAATGGGGACGATCACAGTTATTTACTTCACAGAGTTGTTCTGAGAACTGAATGAGAGAGTGAAAGCACAGTGCTTTGCCAGTGCTGGGTATTCAATAAGTCCTCAACAAGTGTTAGTTATTATTGCTGTTATTTTTAGAGTTTAGAGAAAAGGCAGAAGGCGTAAGGAAATATTTCAGGAGTTGAAGGATGAGTTAATGCTCACTTGGGCTGGAAGGATGAGTTAATGCTCACTTGGGATGAGTTAATGCTCACTTGGGATGAGTTAATGCTCACTTGGGCTCACTTGGGCTGGAATTAATGCTCACTTGAATAGGTTAGGAAGCTCTTCAGGGTGTGAAATTGATGGGCTGTCACAAATAATGGAGGAGGAGGGTGAAGGGCAACAAAAACTCAGGGATAATTCCAACGTGTCCAGCCTTCGACTTGGGGCAACAGGTGTCGCAGACAATGGCCGGATTGGTTTTCTGGCACCTTTTCACCATCCAGGTAATCTTACCCCCGTTTCCTTCCGAAGAATCAACCTGCCCCCACTCTTGGTCCATTTGACTCGGACACAGCTGACCCACTCCACCTCTTCCCGCAGGTTGGACATATCACCCAGGCGTAAGCTTGTCTCCTGTGTGAGTGGTTCCAGGACCAGCATGTGACCTGAACAGGCCATCAGAGCCAGCAAGACTCAGTCTGGGGGCTTTTTGTTTGTTTGACTGTGGAGAGGAAGTGTCTGTCTTTACTTTGGAACTTGGACCTGACCGCTGTACGGAGCTGGAACGACTGCTGCCATCTCGCATGTGAACAAAGAGTCAACACGGTGCGGGGCAGAACCAGTGGTGACAGTCTTTGAGTGTGCTCTAATTCAAAGTTCAAAAAACAAAAGGGCAGGTGTGAGGAGTCCAGGTACCAGAGATTAAGGGAAGCTCCTTATTTGTGAGAGGCGGTGAGACTCGAGGAGAAAGCGTCCAAGTTCCAGGTCTGAAGACGCCAATGCCTTAGGCTTTTGCCCAGCAAGACTCTCCTAAGTTCACTGAAACGATTCTTGAAAGACGTATCTCCGATCCTAGAAGGAATCCTGGAGGATCACACAACCTGGCCACAGTGACCATGCACTCTCCTATAGGAGTTAGAAACTGAAGGAGCCGAGGGAGCCCTGTGGATGTCAAGACTGGACTCCTAATTTCCAACTGCGTCTTCAGCCTCACCATCCTTTCCATAATCAGCTCAGGCTCCGTTCTGCCTCCCGGAGACCGGGCGTCTCCAGCCTCCCAGCTTCATGCTTACAACTCTCGGTGCAAAGGGCAGTCAGAAGGGTCCTTCTAGCTCGCAAATGCAACTGCACTACCCTTGTCTTGGGTTGCAGTCCAAACTTCATCCAGGGACACAAGACCCGTGCCTCGGCGCTTGACCACCTGTCCAGAATCATCTCTGGCCTCCTTGCCGCCTTCCCAGTCCAGTCGCATCAGCCACATTAACCATCCCAGACGGTGCATCAGTGCTTGCTGTGGAGGTGATTTCACACCTCTGTGTCTTTAGCCCAAACAGCCATCCTTCGTCCATCTGTTTCATACTCATCTGTCCTTTCAGACCATATTCAGGCATCACTTCTTCCGGGGAGTTTCCTGAGAGCCCCCGCTTCTCCTTGTCTTGATTTTATACTTTTTCACGGCATCTGTCGTATGGTACTGGGTTTGTTCCCTGTGTGTGTCTTCCCTAGTCAAAGTCCAGATGCCAGAGGGCTGGGTGGTGAGGACTGTGTCTTATTCACCTTCATTCCCAATTCTTGTAATAGCATTTGGTGCGTGGTAGGTTCTCAGTACGGTTTTGATGACTGAACCCTTCAAAGTGTAGCTCCAGGGGCACCTGGGTGGCTCAGTCGGTTGAACGGCCGACTTTGGCTAGGGTCATGATCTTGCGGTCCGTGAGTTCAAGCCCCGCGTCGGGCTCTGTGCTGACTGCTCGGAGCCTGGAGCCTGTTTCAGATTCTGTGTCTCCCTCTCTCTGACCCTCCCCGTTCATGCTCTGTCTCTCTCTGTCTCAAAAATAAATAAACATTAAAAAAAAAACAACAACAAAAAACAAACTGTAGCTCTATTGTTACCATTAAACTATAACCCTCAGGAGACTTTCTTATCATTATTATCACTTGTGCGCATACATGAGTTCACCAACGACAATCACAAACGTAACTAAAATCCTATGACTGCTTTATGAAAGATGTTGTTTCATTTGATCCTTGCAGCAGGGGGCCTGACAGAACAGCCTCTCTCTTTTCTAATGCTTATTTATTTGCTTTGTGAGAGAGGGTGAGCGGGGGAGGGGCAGAGAGGGAGAGAGAGAATCCCAAGCAGGTTCCTCACTGCCAGCACAGAGCCTGACATGGGGCTCGGTCTCACAAACCATGAGGTCATGACCTGAGCCGAAATTAAGAGTCAGACACTTAACTGACTGAGCCACCCGGACACCCCCAAAAGAGCCTCTCTTCCGCCCCCAGTGCCACTAACAGCAAAGCACCGAGGTCACCAAAAAAGGAAGGAAATAGGAGAGCCTCTCTTGACATTTGCTTTTATTTTAGCTTTTTCAAACTTTTATGTGTTTTATAATGTACTTGATAGTGTATTGGTGCATGTATGCAATTTACAAATAAGGAAATGCACTTCATTATGGAGGAGGACTTGCCATTATTCTGCAGACAGAGCACATGATCAAAAAAGTTTAGGGACTCCGTGTGAGGGAACGTGGGCTCCGTGTTCCAGCTTTCAAGCAAGCAAGTCGATGGAATCTGCCCGCCAAGGTGCTGGTCGCGTATTTTACGCTATGGTGAGAAATACGCGACTGGGTTACGTGCCAGAGTTCAAGTCCCATCTCCCCGCTTTCCCTACTTCGGTTTCCCAACTCCTAGGATCGCAGTGGTAGCAGCGGTGGCCACATAGTGAGCGCTTGGTCTGGGCCAGGTGCTGTGTTCAACACACGCACGCATTATCTCGCTTAGTAGGAGTACAACTGGCAGAGGCAGGCACTACTGTTTCTGATGTGCAAACGAGAAACTAAGGTGAAAACACTCGTCCCAGACTCCAGAGCTACAAGCTGCAGAGCCAAGATTCCATCCCAGCCCGTGAGGGGCTCCTTGAGCCAGGAGGGCAGAGTTGAAGGGTAGTTACGGGTTCACGCACAGACTTGAGCATGTATTAGGGCTGTGCAACCGTGCGGCCTCTACTTAGAGATGAGCGATCCGTTGTTAACGTCTGCTCCAAACCCCGTACAGGCCCTCCTGGCCAGACGCAAACAAAGTGTGATGCGTGCGGGATCCTGCCCCTCTAGAGGACGTTGTATGCCTCCTCGTACCAACGGGAAGCTGCTCTTATAAACAGCTTCATTCTTCACCACCGCTATCCACCCCCCCCACCCCCTTCATGGCAAGATGCCTGACGCCATCAGCAGTGAGTACATCAGTGTTTAAAGTGAGTCTCCAATGAAAAGCAGAGCAAACCAGCGTGCCTTGCCTTCTGATGGCGTGACCTCACTGAATCGTTTACTCAAAGCCGGCCCCTGAGAGAAAGCCGGGGAGGTGATGGATTTCCCAGGGAAGTAGCAAGACAAGCACGAGGGTGACAGCAGCCTTGGCACAGGTCCTGGAGCGTCACTTACCCTGTCTTGCTGGCCTTGCTTCAGGCCTTGAGACGCCCCGGGGATCCCACTGTCTCAGGGGTAACGCCAAATGAGGCTCACCTTCCCACCTAACATCTGTGTGTTACACAGTTTGCCAGCTGTCCCATCCCCAACTGCCTGTTGGCCTATGACACCACCTCCACCGTCCCCCCCCCCCCACCAGTCCCGTGAGCAGGGAGAGAGGAGGGCTGTAAACCCAGATTCCCCGTGATAAACAATGACTTGGCCAAGGTCACTCGATGACTGAATTAAGAAGGAAAGTCAAGGTTGATGTCTGCCCGCTGGCGTCTATAGGGGACTCCACTGAGTTCGGAACATGACTCGGATGCCTTAAGCGTATCAGGTTCACAATGTACTTGAGGGACTTAGCTGAGACAGAATATTCTCAGAATATTCTCAGAATGTGGTTTGGCCCAGGGGGCAATGGCCAGCGGGGGGCGGGGGGGGGGTGCTTTCCCAGGCACTCAGCCTCGGGTTGGCTTATTTCTGGCAGGCGGGCCTGAAGCCCCCACTGGGTTAGAAATAGAATTAAGAAGCATTTCATCTCCCATCAAGCAACAAAGCCTGGAATGAACATACAACATCAGAGTAGAAAGAGCCCTCGGCAAAGACGGTGAAGTTGATGACGACGATGACAAAGGAAATGATCACGGTGACAGCAGCTAGCACGGGTGGAAGCTTGGCTGCATGTCAGGCACCGTAAGAAGTGTTTTACATGAATCAGCTCAGATAATCTACTGGTGTTATTACTGCTGCCGCATTTACGCATTTGAGGAAATAGAGGCACGAGGTGATTAGCTCACTTGCCCTAAATCATACACATTGAAGGGAGCAGAGCTCAAAATCCCATGTCTGACATAAAAAACGGTTCAAAAATATTTTTTATACTGCAGAAACATCTTTTTTTTTTTTTTTTTCAAATGCAATCCAACCCGGTACCTAGATATCTCAATGACAGTCTATAAGGTAGACAAAACCAGAAACTGGTTGGAGGCGGGCTGGCAAAGGAGGGGGTCCAGAAGCCGTACTCTCTTGGCCCACACCACCCATGGGGAGGGAGGGGCACTTCTGTGGAACAGAGTTTGTAAACCACTGGTCTATCTTTAAGGTCACCCCTCAATTTTTTAAAGAATAGATACACATATTTTGACATATTTCAACAGTAACACAACAAGGAAACAGATACACTGTTGCTACATGGAACAATATATACGAACCACACGGAAATAACATGGAGTTGAAAGGCTAGGTATGAAAAGGGATCGAATGTTTGTTTTCATTTATAGGAATTTCACAAACAGGGCAAAGCAATCTATGGTGATAGAGGACACAAGAGTGGCTAATGTTGCAAGCAACTCTCATTTTTAAAAGTCGGAAAACAACTATGAGATACCACCTCACAGCTGTTGGAATGGCTAAAATGAACAACTCAGGCAACAACAGATATTGGTGAGGATGCAGAGCAAGGGGGACCCTCTTGCCCTGCTGGTGGGAATGCAAACGGATGCAGCCACTCTGGAAAACAGTATGGAGGTGCCCCCCCCAAAATTAAAAATAGAACCACCCTATGACCCAGTAATGGCACTTCTAGGTATTTATCCAAAGGACACAAAATGCTGATTCAAAGGGGCACATGCAGGAGCCCCTGGGTGGTTCAGTCAGCTGAGCATCCGACTCCGGCTCAGGTCATGATCTCATGGTTTGTGAGTTCGAGCCCCATATCAGGCTCTGTGCTGACAGCTCAGAGCCTGGAGCCTACTTTGGATTCTGTGTGTCCCTCTCTCTCTGTCCCTCCCTGTCTCATTCTCTCTCTGTCTCTCTCTCTCTCTCTCTCTGTCTCAAAAATAAATAAAAACATTTAAAAAAACAAAAAGCAAAGGGGCACATGCACCCCAATGTTTATAGCAGCACCATCAGCAATAACCAAAGGATGGAAAGAGCCCAAATGTCCATCGACTGATGAATGGATAAAAAAGAAGTGATATATACATTCAATGGACTATTACTCAGCAGTGAAAAAGAACGAAGCCTTGTCATTTGCAACAACATGGATGGAACCACAGTGTATGATGCTCAGCGAAATAAGTCAGTCAGAAAAAGACAAATATCATAAGATTTCACTCATATGTGGAATTTAAGGTACGAAACAAATGGATATAAGAGAAGGGAAGCAAAAATAATAAAAAATAGAGAGAGAGACAAACCATAAGAGATTCCTAAATGCAGAGAACAAACTGAGGGCTGCTGGAGGGATGCTGGGTTGGGAAAGGGCTAAAGGGGCAAGGGGAGTTAAGGAGGACTTTTGTTGGGATGAGCACAGGGTGTTATCTGTAAGTGATGAGTCACTAAATTCTATTTCTGAAAAATAAGTTAACATATTTTGATTTTTTAAAAGAATTAAAAGAGATAGTATGTGCAGGAAAGCTCTGGAAATAAAGAATTTTGGAATTGTAAAAAAGAATTAACTAAAAAAATAAAATCACCTTTTTGCACCAAAAAAAAAAAAATGTAAAAAATAAAAAGTAGGAAAGCAAAGGTTTGAAAAAGGAAATGGCTTGTTATCTGACTTATTGCCACGTGGGATTTTCGGTCCCATCTCCTAGAGCGTTTTTAGAAATATCCAATTTTTTACAAACATCTATCGAAACCCTACTATGTGGCACCTACCCTTTTTGGCACTACGCGTACAGAAATAAACAAGACAGACAAGTTCTTGCTCTCATTCACGTCTACATTCTAGTCAGGGGATCCTGGCCCTAAGCAAACGAATGAGAGAATGAGTGAATGAATGAATGAGTCGATGAGTGAATGAATGACATGCCAGGGAGTGATAAGTGATATACAGAGAATCAGAATAGGGTCGTAGATCATGAGTGGCTGGGTGGCTACTTTAGACGATCAGGAAAAGTCTCTCTGAAGAGGTGACCTTCAGGCTGAGGCCTGATGCACAAAAAGTGGCCGGTCATGTGAAAAGGAAAGAGGCATTGTCGGCAGAAGGAGCCAAGTGCCAGAGCCCTGAGGTGAGAAGGAACTCTTTCTGTGTGAGGAGCGACACTGGTCCTCAGTGGGGAGCCGTGAGGGCTGGCAGAGAGGGCCACAAGCTGAAATCAGGGCGGCTGGCGGGGGCCAGAATACGTGGGGCTTGCTACACTGGGCGAAGGAGTTTGTATTTTTTTTTCCAAGCTGAGTGGAGGGTTTTAAGCCGGTGGGAATAGTGACCTGGCCTGACCGCGCGTTGCCTGCCGTGAAGAGAAGGGGTTACAAACAGCAGAGCAAGCACGGAAGTAGGGAGACTTGTTGGAAAACCAAAGCCCAAACCCAGGCCAGTGGTAACTGCAGCATGAACTAGGGAATACTAGGGGCGTTCGGGAGGCAATTCGGAAGGATTCGCTTCTGGAGCAGATACAGGGGAAGATGGGACACAGGACTCCATGATGGCTCCAAGACCTTGGACTTGGACCACTGAGGGAGAGCAGAGCACCAGGAAAGAGCACGTTTAAGGGAAGAAGATGGAAGCAAGGAGTGCCACCGTGGCAGCTCACTAACGCTGGGAGGACTGGTGGCAAGAAAGTCACCCCCCTTTCTGGGGCCAGTTTCTCTGTCTGTAAAGAGAGAGCCCTGGACCAGCTCCCAAATGGCCCTGCCAGCTTCGGCCTGTCTGCACTCACGCCGGGGAGCACCAGCATTAGCTAGGCCCCTGGCGGCAAGGACGAGCGAGACTCGGAGCCAGTACCGTGGGCTGTGTTGGCCGCACGGGCAGACCGAGCTCTCTCGCGGTGAGTCCGCTGTCTACAGCCAGCGGTGACGCTTGCCGGAACCCGCAGGAACATTCTGAGAAAATACAAACTGCAGTCTTCAGCAGCAGGGGGCCCGTGGGGGAGGAGGCTTGGGGTGAGGCCCGGGGATAGCTGCTTGTGGCCAAGTCCCAGATGAGTAAGACGTCGGTGCTCTGGGCCTAGGGAGCCTGTCCTTTCTAAGGAGAGGCCTGATGTCTCCAGTGCACAGCCACTGACTGCACACACAGCTTTTCCCACCCCCTGGGGCCCCATTTCTTCTACACTCGGTCCTGTAGTGGCCGAAACAAGTCTAGAATAAGCTGCGTGTCTGCAGGCCCGGAAGTGCCAAAAGGCTGTGAGCTGTGGCAGGTGGAACTGTGTCCCTCTGGGAGACCTGAAGCCAAGGTATACACCCACCTATGCTCATAACTAAGCTAGAATGCGACCCCGAGGGTAGACCTGGCCCTTTCTGGGCCTCAGTTTCTTCACCTATGTAATAAGGGTGTTGCTCAAGTGCCCTCTGGCTCTAATATTCTCAGATTCTATGACAACTTTGAAGATGGTCCCTGACTACCTTCCAAACAAAGCCCAGAGGAATGTGGTGGTGTGAATGCTTCCACCTTCCCCTTGCGCACGGTCATTTACTGTGTTTTCTCATGGCTGTTGGAGCTGAGCCTCCAAATAGTGGATCAAATAGCCTCCAAATAGGGATCCAAATTGATCCCTGTGGGATCAATAAAGGGGTACATAGAATAAACCATTTAATTTATGCCTCTTATAAAACAGTCGGCTCCCAAGCTTGTAGAACATCCGTTTCCACTTAATACGTGCAGCGGACTGGGGTGCAGTATGCTTCATGGGAGCAGATTGGAGAAGTTCAGAGGGCACCGGTCTACGTTTCAGAGGCTGATCCCGGCCTCATCACAGCCTCGGGCACGTGGCCTTGGGCAGGCACCTCTGCAGCTTGACCTCAGCTTTGCCTTCTGTCCAATGTGTCTCTGAGTTCTTCTGGGGCCTGCTCCTCTGGAGCGCAGCCTGCAGAATAAATCTTCACAAAGTTATGTGAGGCTTCCCCTCCTAGGTGTGGATACTTTTTATGTGTGTGTTTTGTGGTTTGGTGGTGCTGTCGTCATCACCGTGTCGTGTATCCTGCTGATGTGGGGAGTCCATACTTCCTGCAGAGAGTAAGCCAGGAATCAACTGGTTCCTCCCAGTCCGACCAGATACTCGCATCTCAGTAAGCAGGTCGGATTGTTAATTTTATTAAAACGTCATGAGGTCGGTGCCTAAGAAGCCTCTCAGAGCTGTCTGAGCCCCTGATGCTCTACCCTGAGGGCAGAGGACAGGTTCACGCCTTGCTCAAGGCCCCTGACCGATCACCAGCTCTACCTTCCAAACCAGAGATGGACCCCACAGGTGGTCTGAGATCCAGAGAAGTCTCCCGGACACTTACCAGGAACACCTTGGCTTATCACTCAATTTCTTAAGTCCTGGGAGTGGAAAACAAGACACAGAGAGAGGCATGCTGGCTCTTGTGAGACTCAGTGACCACATCTGTGTTCTCTACCCCACAAATGAGGGCTCAGTATCAAGGCCACTTATAAGGGACACTTAACAAGAAAGGAGGCTGATTGGCAAAAACGTAGGGAAGGAGAAAAGAGGAAACACTAGAAGGCAAGAGAGGGTGTACCGTGGAACATCCGGGTGCCTGAAATAAGTCTCTGAATAACGAGCATATGGAGGGTTCAATGTCCAAGCAAGTTTGGACAATGCTGACTATTTAATCTTTCCTGTTGGCGATTTAGAGTATGCAACAGCATGGTAAAATCCTTGTAAAGTTCTGCAATTAAAACATATATATTTAAGTTTAACCTAGTCCTAACCAAACTCAGGCCCAGAATCCAGCTTTCTTGTAATGTGTACTAACATTCCCAGAATATAAAGTCAGAAAAACTGCTCTAAAGGAACCCAGTCTGCTGGGGAGAAAAGGTGTAAATTGGGGGGGGTGGGGGACCGGTTCCTATTTTGAGGCAGCTCACGAAATAGCGGTATAAGCCTTTCCCAGATAGAGAATTTCACAAGATTTAGTGAACAACTGAACATAATGGGAGAGGATCGTTATTCTCCAGATGAGTGGTACAGATAGACCATGGTGGGCATTCGTTGGTTAATCAGCAAGTGTCGGGAGCACCTAGTATGTTTCAGACACCATGTTGTCCCTAGGGATGTATGTGCAAGCCAGACATAAACGTCTACTTCCAGAGCTTAGCTGCCGGTAAGAAGGGACACAACGTAAGTGCCCAAGTAAGTAAACCCAGAATCGTAAGCTGTGAGGAGCTCCCTGAGGGAAATGAACAGGGTTCTCCTGAAAAAATAATGGATGGGGACACCTGCTTGAGTTGGAATCAGCACCGTTGGCTGTTCCAAAGCCGTGACATTTAAGTTTCAACTTGAAAGGTGACAAGAATCCAGACATGACGCGATTCGGGGAAATGGATCAAAACACACTTCAGGGGCACACTGCGGGTGTGGGCTGGGCTCTAGAGCAAGAGTAGGAAGGAGGGAGAAAAGGGTGTTCGGGCACTTGTTAATTTAAACTCGGCTACATCAAGCCCCTTGCATGATTCACAGAGCTAGGGAGGCAGCAGTGAGCAAGCTGGCACACCCTCGGCTCTTTCTGGAGCATTCCACTGGGGAAGGCACAGAAACAGCATAAGTAAGGGAGTGAGGTGCTTTCAGATAGTGAAGAAAATGCTATAAGGAAAATAAAGCAGAGTGATGTGATGGGGTGGAGAAGAGGCAGTATTAGAGAACTTGACTGGAGACGGCCTTTCTCAGCATTTGATATGAGAAACGAGATCTGAATGGCAGAAAGGAGAGGCCTGGGTGCAAAGCTGTCTGGGGAAATCACGTCCCAGAGGGACAAAGTAGCAGGAACCTGGAGGTGGAGAGGGAGCCCCAGGGTATTGGAGGAACCCAGAGAAGGTTCTAAGTGAAGAAGGAAATGTGAAAGATTACAGGGAGGGAAGAAAGTTAATATTTGTCGATGACCCTCCTCCTCCTTGGCCAAACAGAGCCCTCAAGTATGGAAACGGACGGTGAAAAGTTTGGAAACGTACACAGTGGCCACTTGAATATCAGGGCAAAAAACTGAGACTAGTCTTCACCCCACCTTCCTGCACACATCTAAGACATTGTTCTCAGCTATGGTACACTCTGGCTGGCATGCTCACTTTTATTACCCACAAAATGCTGTAGGGTGTAAGAAATGACAATCGTTTGGGAATAACTATTAATAGTATTTCAGTAGTAGCTAATATGGCAGAAGTTTCTTCATGCCCCCAAGACCCAGTATTCTCTTCTTCTTCCATCATACAGTCATCCAATTTCAGGCAGCAATGTGACTACACTTCCCAGGATTCCTTGTTGCTAAGTTTGGCCATGTGACTAAATTCAGGCCAATGGGATATAAGCAAACATATAGCAACATCAAGCTCTGGAATGTGTCCTTAAGGGAGGGAGTGTGCCCTTCCTCCCTCTCCCCACCCCACACTTCCCCTGCTGTCTGGATTGTGGATAAGATGACAGGATTTCCATCCTTGATCTTGAGGACAGGGGACACCCCTAGGGATGGTGATAAGAAAACTGAAAGAAGCTTGCCTCCCTGATGACTATGGAGGTTCCATACAAGCCACAGACTGTCCCACGGAGTGTTTTACATGACAGAGAAGCAGACTTCTCTCTTGTTTAAGCCACTGCTCTTGTGGGTCTTTGCTATACATAGCTCAAGCCAGATGCTAATTCAGCCATTTACTACAAGCTGTAGCAATGGATAAGTAAATGTAACATTTACTACACGTTGTCAGAATGCAGGTGAATGAAAATGTGTGTTATAAAGATAGCCTAAAACCCTACACATACATGCACATTGATTCTACGTACACATAGCTCCTACGCACCCATATATTTTTCACGGCAAATCTTTCACAAACTTCAGGACTTCTAAATGTTTTTCTATCACAGGTTACTCACATCAGAACTCAGAGCAGATCCCAGCAGCGTTTTTGTCATGACACTGAGACACATATACTAAAATTGGAACGACCCTGAGAGAGAAGTCCGTGTGAAATTTGAGTCGGCGAGTCCATGAAGCAGGGCACTACTGATCCCCCAGAGCAGCCGGGAAGAGGGGTCCAATGAGAAATCATGTGATTCCCATCAAAAGAGACATGGCCGTGGATAATGTTGGTTTCTCATCAGGTTAAACGCAATCTTCTCTATATGATCCAGCGATCCTACCACGAGGTTCTTGGGAAGGGAAATGAAAACATTTGTCCGAAGACTTGTACATGAATGTTCAGAGAACATCCTTCAAGTAGTCCCAAACTGGAAACTGCCCAGATATCTATCAACAGGAGGATGGATAAACAAATTGCGGCACATATAATGGAATGCTTCTCAGCAAGGACGAGGCTTGCACCGAGATACAATAGAACGCCATAGATGAATCTCAGAAACATTCTGGTGAGTGCAAGTAGCCAGGGGTCAGAGTACATTCTGGATGATCCCATGTATGGGATCCCATGTATGGCATCCAAACCAATCTGTAGTAACAGGAAGCAGATCAGCTCTTGCCTCTCACTGCAGTGGAAATTGGGGATTGACTACAAAGGAAACTTGCGAGGAGGGAGCTCTTTCATTTCAGTGGGATGGTGATCTAAAGAGTGTATTCGTTGGTCAAAATTCATCAAACGGTACACTGAAACGAAGCATACTTTATTGTACGCAACTTGCGTTTCAGTAAAGTCGCTCTTTTAATTATCTGGCTAAACAGAAAAAAAAAAAATGCCTTGGAAAAAAAACGCAAAAAAAAAAAAAAAAGGATTTGAAATAAGAATCCCAAATTTAACGTCAAAAGGGCAGATACTCTGAACCGCTGGCGTCTTTTTTGAGGCAAGCTGCTTCTTCCACGAACGTTCTGGATAACTGTGCTCTCCAAGAAAAGAAAGAGCAGGGATGGATTTCTCGAAAAAGCAACTCCAGAACTGCCAGTGGCTAACCGGGAGCTGATGATGGAATTAAGGCAGAGGCCAGACTTGTTGCATATGAGACACCCCCGGGGGAGCGCTTCTCAAATCATCTGTGGTGAAGAACCAGGGGCTTTTTATGGCTGTTCCCTGTTTGTGCTACAAAATAAATTTTTTAAAAAATCACATACGCTAGAGGTCACGGCATGCCGCATTGCTATGAAAGCCTCTAGACGGGTCTCAGGACACGTGCCGACCTCGTTTTAAACTGTTAGCATGGGGAGCCTGGGTGGCACAGTTGGTGGAGCGTCCGACTTCAGCCAGGTCGCGATCTCGCGGTCCGGGAGTTCGCGCCCCGCGTCGGGCTCTGGGCGGATGGCTCGGAGCCTGGAGCCTGTTTCCGATGCTGTGTCTCCCTCTCTCTCTGCCCCTCCCCCATTCATGCTCTGTCTCTCTCTGTCCCAAAAATAAATAAACGTTGAAAAAAAAAATTTTTTTTAAATAAACTGTTAGCAAACATGCACAGACTGGCCCAGAGGCTCAGAGCACTGCCCTGGGGGGCCCTGGAACTGCTTGGGGTAACACTTGGGAGAGACTGGGGTCCCCTGTAAGCAGACAGGCAGGAGCCAAAGACAATTAGGTTATGAATACGAACATGGCCTTGTTTGTACACAGTGGACCGTGAGGTCTGAGGAAGTGTGCTCACAAAGATTTCAGAACAGGTGCATGAGGTCAACAAAACACTGCTTTGGAAAACTTCATCCGGCAGCACCCACGGGATAGTGAGGAACGGGGAAGCCTGAATCACAGGACTGGTGAGAAGATTGTCGCAACCAACCAGGTGGGCGATGACTGGGGCTTGAACGCGGCAGTGAGTGGGTGGGGAACTGGTAAAGGTGGGAGTGGAGGCCAGAGGGCTAGGGAGGGATCGCAGTGGTTGGTCATGGTGTGGAGAGGAGCCTGGGGGAATGAAGGCAGGGTCAGAGCTGGGTTTTTCCCGCACAGAAGGAAGAAGGTGTCCTGAGAAACGAGAAGGAAAGGGAAGGATCTCGTGTCTGAGCCTTCCCCGTTTGCTCTGGGAAAAGGAAGTAACTTCTCTGTGCACCAGGGTTCCCTGGGCCTGGCAGTCGGCTGACTCTGCCTACCTTGCCCTCTGGCCCAGCAACCCCTGACCCACTGCCTCCCACAGCGCTGCCCACAGTGAATGACAGCGGGAGACCCTCAGAAGAGGAGGGAGAAAGCTCACGCCCTCGTGTGAGCTATTTTCCAAGCCTGGCATGCCTGCTTCCTCCCACCGATACTCCACCTGAAGCTCCTCCTCACCTTCCAGGCCCAGCCCAGATGTCACCCCGGGCGGAATGAATCACCCTCCTCTGTGCTGCCATGGCCCTTGAATGTGTTAGAGCACACGAGTCACCTCACACACTGCAGCCTCACCATAGCGGTCATTGCCGGCTTCTGTGTCGCCAACAGGGCCTGATGTAGGTGATACGGCCCAAGATACACCAACGGAAGGACCAGAAGGGGGGGGGGGGGCTCATGTCATTGAGACGGACACAGCAGGTGTGGAGGTGAACGGGAGCACGTGACCTTTCTTTCCTCGGCCCTTTGATACATGCACAGTAACCATTATCTGGGACTTGAACCTTCCTCGGTCCCAAATGTTTCGGGGGCTTCTGTTGCCACCAAAAGCACCGGGCGGCTCATCGGGGTAGAAATTATTTTTGGGGGATACCGGCAGCGCCCGGAGCAATAGCACCTTTAAAGACCTCAAGAAGCTAGACCGAGGTCGATGGGACCAGTGAACTGAGGAGTGTCCGCCTCTCGTCTGAGAACAAGAATCAAAAGAGAAGCTGGGTGATCCTTTGGATCCATTGGTCCTGAAGCCGTCAGTGTGACTATAGAAAGAGGTGAAATTGTCACGGACCTGGGGATAGAAGGCCAGTTTCAAAGTGTTCCTCCTGGACCATGGGTTCCAGGAGGGTTGGGTGGGGGGGGATCATCGCCTTAACCACTGAGGAATGAAAGATGGAAACCGAAGATGCCATTTGCAGGTGGATGGACCTCTCACCACTTGCCACTTTTTCAGGGTCAATCAGCACAGCCCAGGCTGGTCCAGCCCATTCTGACGAGCCGGCTCCTGGCCATAGAGGATGTTATGTGTTTTGGGTGTCACATCTGACCACAGCTTTTTAGCAGAAGGAATTCTCCCAGTGATTTTTCCGAAGAGAAGTGTGTACGGCACGGAGAAGAAGGGGACTTGGGACCCCAGAGGGACGCAACAAGAGCCGTCAGCCAAGGGAGATTTCAGCTGGAAACAGGGATTCCTAGACACGGAACATCCCGCAGGGAAACCACGAAAGCCGTGGGCACGCTGAGATGGTTGGTCAGCCCAGCTGGAAGGGACCTTAGGGATCCTTGCCTAACCTCTTGCATAAAATATAGTCCCAGAGAGGGCAAATGATTTGGCCGAGTTTACACAGAAGCCAGTGGAGGAGCTGGGACTGGAGCCCAGGTCACCAACTATCTCCGCAGGCCTTTCCCTCGACGACGTTCCCTTGCAGCATCTGGACGTTGGCCTCCATGACTACAGTTACTTACTTAGTCCAATCCCTGAGCAGGGGATTTTCCAACAGTCGATGAACCGCTAATTGTTAGATGGGAGGGATGTCTGCGTTCCCCGACACTCCCCTGTCCACGACAGGATAGGAGGCAAAGTGGGGAGATGCTGAGAGAGCCCCACCCCCGTGCACCGCTGTCCCTTCTGCCTTGTGGGAGGCAGGCGGTGCCTCGGGAGTCCTTTCAACTTGTCCCCTGGCAGCCTCTGGACCGTGTGTAAGAAATGCTCTGGTCTCCAGCCTGGAGTAGGGGGTGCCTGCTTCCCCTCTCCCCCTTGGGCCCTAAGCTTAGGCACACCAAGTCTCAAAAGAAATAAGATCTTCCTGCGCGCCCCCACCCCCAACCCCGGCCCAAATGAGCCAGGGGAGAGAGAATAAATACACAGCAGAGAAACAGTGGCAAGTGGTGAGAGGTCCATCCGCCTGCAGATAGCATCTTCGGTTTCCATCTTTCATTCCTCAGCGGTTAAGGCGGTGATCCCCCCACCCAACCCTCCTGGAACCCGTGGTCCCAGGGTGCGAGGCCCTGGGGTGGGGCTGGCTGCAGGCGTGTGACAGCGCGTGCTTCCCAAAGGACGATAAGATCCAGAGATGGGCGGACAAGCGTACAGAAAATGAACAGCGTCTTCTCCTGCCTCTTGTAAGCCCCGGGCTGTCTGTTTACAAATGTCATGTTTTTTTCCCCTCTCTTCTCATGCCTGAATCTGTTCAGGAATGTCCCATTCCAGCCTCGCTGGGCCGGCCGCATGTCACAGCGGCACCCGTGGCCGTGCCGCACATCCCGGAATGTGGCATTTCTGAATGAGTCAGGCAGGAGTGCCTGGTGTTCAGAAACAACGCCCGCCTCACACTCCCTCGTCACGGGACCCCAGGGCTCCAGCCGTTCAGGGGGGTTCTTTAAGATTCTCGAAGGCAGCGTGCGAATTACCGTCCAGTTCGTCCAGTGGCAAAAAGAGAGACGTTTCTATCCTAATAATACTGAGTCGGCTTTCATCACTTTCTAATCATCAAGTCCCTTCGGAGCCATGCTCTCTGTTGATTCTTACAACACCTTTGTGAGGAAAGCAGGGTCGGAAAAGTTCAGGGTGTGCAAATGCCTCAGATCCTGTGACTGGCGAGGGCCAGGCAGGTCTAGTAGCTGAGTTCCGGGAGGTGAACGTACTTCGGAGCTTTTCCCACTACCCCGTCCAAGGTCTGTTCGCTCCGTCCTCCTTCAGAAGTGGATAGGCGCGTTAATCCATGATGTGGGCTGGCAAACGCCCAGGCTTTTCTAAAGCACTGAGGTGGAAGCTTTGCAATAAAGCAAATGAGGATTTCACTGAGGATTAAATAGAATAAGGTTTGGGAAAAGACAGACGGGAGAGACTGAGAGCCACAGCTCTGGATTCGCCACCGGACCCGGAGGTGCTAGCTGTGTGACCTTGGATAAGTCATCACCTCCCATCCAAGAGGTCCACACATCACCTCTCTGAGTTTCCGTGTCCTCATCTGTGAGGCCCGGGGGACTACATGCCATCACGTATGCAAAATAGCTTAGTGCAGTTCCTGGCACCGAATAGGCGCTTGATAACTCTTTGCTGAATAAAGAACGGAAAGGGTTGGCCAGGTGGCGATATACAGGAAGACCTGGCCACCTCAGAAGCCAGGACCCTTCGCTTTTGTGGAACACGGCTGTCCAAACATGCCAAGCACCTGGCACCAGACAATTGGGGCAAGAGGCGCTCTTGAAACAGCTGGGTGATTCTCCTCGAAGGCCCTTCCGAGCCTCAAACATCCGCGCCACTCACCTGCTCTCTCAGACCCATCCCAAAGGCCTTCCCGAGGGAGAAGCTTGGGAAGGAAACACAACCCCCAGAGCTACGTCTCCACGCAAGGGAAGAACCAGACTATTCAACATAATTGGGTAGATCTGGCTGCGTCCTACACCCAAGATGGGACGTTACTGTTTTGGAGCGTTAAGAGTCACGGTGTGCCAGGGCTAAAGAAGCCACAGAGAGATGCTGCTTTAGAGGACACTGAGGCCCAGGGAGGTGAAGCAGCTTGCCCAAGAATGTGCAGTCAGGACCAGAACCCAAGTCTCCTGACAGGCAGCCCCAGCCTCCCTGCCACCGCCTCCCTAATCGCACAGAGTTTCAAAATCATTAGGGCACAGAATTAGCTCAGCACTAAGCTTTCTAAATCCCCACGGGTCCTCCCACAGTTCCTCTTGAGGACAAAATCACCCAGGGGGAAAACTGTATTAAGAAGTCCTTTGGAGGCGCCTGGGTGGCTTAGTCGGTTGGGCGTCTGACTTTGGCTCAGGTCACGATCTCGTAGTTCACAGGTTCGAGCCCCGCGTCAAGCTCTGTGCTGACAGCTCAGAGCCTGGAGCCTGCTTCGGATTCTGGGCCTCCCTCTCTCTCTCTGCCCCTCCCTGCTCATGCTCTGTGGCTCTCTCAGAAATAAATAAACATTAAAAAAAAAATAAAAAAAAAAAAAAAAAGAAGTCCTTTGAAATAGCGGAGGACGGGGTTCCTTCAGACAGCCCCTAAGAGAAACAGAGTTGAGATCCTGATTTGATCAGTGCGTCATCTGGGCTCCACGTCTGGAACAATTTTTATCTTTTCCGGCATTCAGATGGTGAAGTGTCAGGTTCATGAGCCCGATGCTCTCTGATAAGTACATTCCAAATGACTCTTCAGTGATGCCAATGAAGAGGCCGGCCTCGCTCAGCCTTCGGCAGGTCTGGAGGAACAGGCAGCCCCAATCCCCAGGCAAGCTTGTTAGGAGGTGCCCCACCCGCCCCACCCATGAATTCCAAACAACGGCTCTCTTCTCATCGTCCTTCACAACGAGGTCAGTGGCCTGGCTGGGGAAAGGATCTTGGAACCCCAGGATATGGGAAGGGGGCGCAGCTCAGAAACACTCTGGTGAAACTCCTTACCTCTCGGCTGGGGGGACTGAGGCCCAGGGAGAGCAGGGGCTTGTCCAAAGTCGCACTGTGGACTCAAGGTGAGAGTTTTGGCCATTTGTCCAAGATCTCCTTTGATTTTGAATGGTGGCCTGAGTAGTTCAGATACCAGAGCATTCGACAGAGGAGCCGGAGCTCCTGGGCAGCAGGGAGCAAGCAGAAGCACCCAGAAGAGCCAGCTGCTAGGAGCACCCAGCAGACAGACAGCCCAGGAGGCCTGTCACCTGAGAGCACAGGTAGCCTCACGCTGCGCTGCACGCAGGGGCTTGCATAATGCGGAGCCACGCCTACTCCAGACACTCCCCAAGCTGAGAAGTGAGCCTTTCCCCCTTCCTGTCTGCCCACATCCCTCAAGCTGGATTTCCTGAACAGACATGTCACCTGGAGAAGGGACACCTTAGTTTGCAATAGTTGCCAGGAGAGACAGCCCTAAGTTTTGGAGCCGAGTGGCATTACCAAGGAACTTCCTCCTTGTGAGGTGATGTTATGAACACGGTAGGCATGAAAACATGTACGTCTGGAATTGAACAATCCGTCCGTAGATTACGTCTTACACTTGGACTTGTGCTGAGTCACTCATTTTTGATGGGGTTTGCGTTCGGGGTTGGGGGCCTTTTTCGTTTTGGCTTAGGTTCCCTTCCATATATAACCTTTGGGAAGACCCGGCTAAGCACAAACAAAACAACAACTCCCTAAAAAATTAGTACCCAGACGTGAGTAGGAACCACGCACAGAATCACAAAATAAATGCCGGTTCCTAGAGTCAACTTCGGGAGCTGCTGATATAGGAAAGCTTTTTGTGAATCAGTCTTGAAACTATATGCATCGAGGTACCACACCTTCAGACGTTCATGAGGAATGTTTGAAAACCAATCCTTGAAGTTTCAAAAGGAAAAGCAAGGTGTGTTTTCTAGAGAATCAAGCAACGTCCTCAGCAGCGAAAAGCAGACAAAAGGCACTCACTGCACGTTTGTTTCGCAAGTAAGGATAAGAAAGGGAATGGATTTTTGTTGTAGAAACTGAAAGTAAAGAAATGGTCCTGGGGAGAGCTTTGGAGAGTGATAAAGGAAATAAAGGCTGGACCGATTTCACTTCGAACAAAGACTGAGAAGGGCTGATAGTGCAACTAACAGGGTACCGCGTGCTTTCTGGAGGCCAGGTACTGTGCTTAGTACTTCACATCAACATTTTCGTCCAATCCTCACCATCACCCTCTCCATAGCAACTATCCATTTTCTTAGTTGGGCCACTGAGGATTATGGAAATCGGGAAAGTTGCCTAATAAATGGCAGAGCTGGGATCAAAACATCTTCTTGCTGAGGCTCTTTTCTATACCATTGTGTTCTACTGCCTGCCAATCCAAAGAGCTTCTTGTAATTTAGTTAATGAGGGCCCTAGGTGGAGGGTATTTTATTTTCGTGAATTAGCAGAAAATAAACTTCAAGCTGAGCACATGTTAGTAAGCGTCGACGTCTGGGTCTTGACCTGGTGCCGGGAGCGCTGGGATTCCTCATTCAGCAGACACAGTTTCATTCATTCATTCAAACCCGTATCACATGGCAGCTTCTGTATTCAATATGGGTGATGCAGAAAGAAGGGACACAGAGTCCGCCCTCGGGGAGCTCCCAGCCTAGTGAAGGGAACAGATTCATTCCTGCACTACCTAGACTCAATATGAGAGGTGCCTAAGGAAGTGCATTTGCAGGACCCCACGAGTACCCGAGTCGAAGGGGCGGTGGCCCATGGTGGTTATGTGAATTCGTGGATTATGGGGTAGGAGAGACTGAATCCCGCCTCCCCTATTTACAAGGTGGGTGACCTGGACAAGTTCAACTTTCCGAGCTTCAGCTTTTATCACCTATTTTTAAAGTTCCATTTATTTATTTTGAGAGAGAGAGCACATGCATGAGTGCGGGAGGGGCAGAGAGAGAGGGAGAGAGAATCCCAAGCAGGCTCTGCTCTGTCAGTGCAGAGCCCGACGTGCGGCTCCATCCCACGAACTGCGAGATCATGGCCTGAGCGGAAATCAAAAGTCAGGGGCTCAACCGACTGAGCCCCCCCACCAGGTGCCCCCAGTTTTTATCACTTTTAAATATTGACAGCAATATAGTCGCAGCCCCACACTACCGTTTCAGGATAGAATGAAATAATGCCTGCTCTGGCACATGGCCTCACACATAGTAAGTGCTACATAAAAGGAAGCCATTAGGGAAAACTGGTCTGGGGAATCAGGGATGCTTCTACACAAGACTTGGGCAAGAAGACTGAGTAGAAAGTGGGCATTTTAGGGGGCGCCTGGGTGGCTCGGTCGGTTAGGGTCTGACTTCAGCTCAGGTCATGATCTCAAGGTTTGTGGGTTCAAGCCCGGCATCGGGCTCTGTGCTGACAGCTCAGAGCCTGGAGCCTGTTTCAGATTCTGTGTCTCATTCTTTCTCTGCCCCTCCCCCACTTGTGCTCTGTCTCTCTCTCTCTCTGTCTGTCAAGAATAAATAAATGTAAAAAAAAAAAATAGAAAATGGTCATTTCTGGAGGAGAGACTTTGGACAGAGGCAAGAAGGGGTGAGCAACATTGTGTACTCAGAAAAAAAGAGGGGTTTACAGAAGAGAACCGAGACAGCAGCTGGATATACAAGAAGGATCAAAAAAGAAAGTGATTGGCAGTGTTCAGTACTCTGAGCAAAAGTATGCAGAAATGTGTGTAAAGGGAATTCATCACAGCATTGTTCGTAAAAAAAAAAAAAAAATGAACGCATGTATGAATGAATATACAAATACACACGTACACGAATAGAAAGAATCTCCGAATCCATCAAAGGAAGATTGGCTAAATAAATTATGATATAGCCCTATAATGAAACACTGGATATTTTTCAGTGTCTTGTTATCTGTATGTGCTTACATGGAACAAGGAGCCAGAGGAGAGAAGAAATTAGGGGTGCTTCCGAAGCCCTGAAGGAAGGTCCAGGAATGCACAAGAGAAAAATAGGGTCAATCTGGTTAAGGGGATATATTTAGGGAAGAGGGAAGGAAGGAAGGAAGGAAGGAAGGAAGGAAGGAAGGGGAAGGGGGCAAGGAAAGGGAGGGAGGAAGAAAGGAAGGAAGGAAGGGGGAGGGGGCAGA
>NW_024412377.1:41586344-41701162 GCF_014898765.1 Herpailurus yagouaroundi
TTCATGAGGAATGTTTGAAAACCAATCCTTGAAGTTTCAAAAGGAAAAGCAAGGTGTGTTTTCTAG
Organism: Herpailurus yagouaroundi; assembly: GCF_014898765.1. Taxonomy (NCBI): domain Eukaryota; kingdom Metazoa; phylum Chordata; class Mammalia; order Carnivora; family Felidae; genus Herpailurus; species Herpailurus yagouaroundi. The sequence goes on from NW_024412377.1 coordinate 41,586,411, forward strand.
AGAATCAAGCAACGTCCTCAGCAGCGAAAAGCAGACAAAAGGCACTCACTGCACGTTTGTTTCGCAAGTAAGGATAAGAAAGGGAATGGATTTTTGTTGTAGAAACTGAAAGTAAAGAAATGGTCCTGGGGAGAGCTTTGGAGAGTGATAAAGGAAATAAAGGCCGGACCGATTTCACTTCGAACAAAGACTGAGAAGGGCTGATAGTGCAACTAACAGGGTACCGCGTGCTTTCTGGAGGCCAGGTACTGTGCTTAGTACTTCACATCAACATTTTCGTCCAATCCTCACCATCACCCTCTCCATAGCAACTATCCATTTTCTTAGTTGGGCCACTGAGGATTATGGAAATCGGGAAAGTTGCCTAATAAATGGCAGAGCTGGGATCAAAACATCTTCTTGCTGAGGCTCTTTTCTATACCATTGTGTTCTACTGCCTGCCAATCCAAAGAGCTTCTTGTAATTTAGTTAATGAGGGCCCTAGGTGGAGGGTATTTTATTTTCGTGAATTAGCAGAAAATAAACTTCAAGCTGAGCGCATGTTAGTAAGCGTCGACGTCTGGGTCTTGACCTGGTGCCGGGAGCGCTGGGATTCCTCATTCAGCAGACACAGTTTCATTCATTCATTCAAACCCGTATCACACGGCAGCTTCTGTATTCAATATGGGTGATGCAGAAAGAAGGGACACAGAGTCCGCCCTCGGGGAGCTCCCAGCCTAGTGAAGGGAACAGATTCATTCCTGCACTACCTAGACTCAATATGAGAGGTGCCTAAGGAAGTGCATTTGCAGGACCCCACGAGTACCCGAGTCGAAGGGGCGGTGGCCCATGGTGGTTATGTGAATTCGTGGATTATGGGGTAGGAGAGACTGAATCCCGCCTCCCCTATTTACAAGGTGGGTGACCTGGACAAGTTCAACTTTCCGAGCTTCAGCTTTTATCACCTATTTTTAAAGTTCCATTTATTTATTTTGAGAGAGAGCACATGCATGAGTGCGGGAGGGGCAGAGAGAGAGGGAGAGAGAATCCCAAGCAGGCTCTGCTCTGTCAGTGCAGAGCCCGACGTGCGGCTCCATCCCACGAACTGCGAGATCATGGCCTGAGCGGAAATCAAAAGTCAGGGGCTCAACCGACTGAGCCCCCCACCAGGTGCCCCCAGTTTTTATCACTTTTAAATATTGACAGCAATATAGTCGCAGCCCCACACTACCGTTTCAGGATAGAATGAAATAATGCCTGCTCTGGCACATGGCCTCACACATAGTAAGTGCTACATAAAAGGAAGCCATTAGGGAAAACTGGTCTGGGGAATCAGGGATGCTTCTACACAAGACTTGGGCAAGAAGACTGAGTAGAAAGTGGGCATTTTAGGGGGCGCCTGGGTGGCTCGGTCGGTTAGGGTCTGACTTCAGCTCAGGTCATGATCTCAAGGTTTGTGGGTTCAAGCCCGGCATCGGGCTCTGTGCTGACAGCTCAGAGCCTGGAGCCTGTTTCAGATTCTGTGTCTCATTCTTTCTCTGCCCCTCCCCCACTTGTGCTCTGTCTCTCTCTGTGTCTGTCAAGAATAAATAAATGTAAAAAAAAAAAATAGAAAATGGTCATTTCTGGAGGAGAGACTTTGGACAGAGGCAAGAAGGGGTGAGCAACATTGTGTACTCAGAAAAAAAGAGGGGTTTACAGAAGAGAACCGAGACAGCAGCTGGATATACAAGAAGGATCAAAAAAGAAAGTGGTTGGCAGTGTTCAGTACTCTGAGCAAGAGTATGCAGAAATGTGCGTAAAGGGAATTCATCACAGCATTGTTCGTAAAAAAAAAAAAAAAAAATGAACGCATGTATGAATGAATATACAAATACACACGTACACGAATAGAAAGAATCTCCGAATCCGTCAAAGGAAGATTGGCTAAATAAATTATGATATAGCCCTATAATGGAACACTGGATATTTTTTAGTGTCTTGTTATCTGTATGTGCTTACATGGAACAAGGAGCCAGAGGAGAGAAGAAATTAGGGGTGCTTCCGAAGCCCTGAAGGAAGGTCCAGGAATGCACAAGAGAAAAATAGGGTCAATCTGGTTAAGGGGATATATTTAGGGAAGAGGGAAGGAAGGAAGGAAGGAAGGACGGAAGGAAGGCCGGGGGGGCGGGCAGGGGGACAGGAAGAGGGAGGGAAGGAGGAGGAGAAGGAGACGGTGGTTGGCAATCCTAAGAGTTCTGAGAAAATGGTGGGTGGCCTCAAACTATCAGTGAGGTGGGCAAGAGGAGGCTTCCTGATTAGGAGAGGTGGAGTGGGGCAGTGGTGAGCTCAGGTTGGGGGCAGGAGATTAGGGACCTGATTTCTGACTGCATCCAGAAGAGATGGGAGAGGTTCCTCCTCAATACCCCAGCTGAAGCCTTCTGGCTGGCAGAGCCAGGCCCCTCCCCCATTCCTAAACCCTGCCCCCCAGGTTTCCAGGCTTCCCTGTGCCAACCCACCCTGGGCTCTCTTCAGTCACAAGTCTTTGTTTTCGATAGTGTCCCTGGGGATGTGAAGGCGAGGAAGGGCAGAGGGTGGGTGGCCAGTGGCCACAGCTACTAACAATGCTGCTTCCGGGTATTTTGTCCCTGGTGGAATAGGAATTTTGTTGTTGTTGTTGTTAAGGGAGGGAGAAGGGCCATGGTTCTCTAGAGTATACTAGTAATGCCTGGAAGGTTTGCAGAACCAAAGTCTTTCCTCACATCCTGGGTCAGCCTGGGTTTATTGGACCAGGTGTCTTAATTTTCCTGTCTGAGACTATAACCAGCAATTCATTACTATTGATGATTTCATTATTTTTTTTTTAATTTTTTAATGTTTAATCATTTTTGAGAGAGAGAGAGAGAGAGAGAAACAGAGCATGAGGGCAGAAGGGGCAGAGAGAGAGGGAGACACAGAATCCGAAGCAGGCTCTAGGCTCTGAGCTTTCAGCACAGAACTCGACACGCGGCCCGAACCCACGAACTGTGAGATCCTGACCTGAGCCGAAGTCAAACGCTCAACCGACTGAGCCACCCAGGCGCCCCTTGGTGATTTCATTATTGTTGAGTCATCCTCAGCCAGTGGTATGTGGAATGTGGAAAGAGAGTAGAATGAGGAAAAAGAGAAGAAAGGGAGAAATGAGAACAGAGAAGAAGGTGAGTCTTTAAATCTCAGAGTGTGAAGAGGGGGAGGTGATGAAGCAGGACGTGAACCCGCAGCCAAACGGGAGGGTTTAGGATGTTGGGTGAAGCCTTGCTTATTCCCTGTAGACCACTGAGAAGCACGAGGAGCATGAGGGTTCCACGCAGGGACCCAGCCGCATCCTCTCACCCTTTGGAGGCTGGCTCAGGAGAGGGAATGACAGTCACACAGTTCCTACCCCACTCTGGCCCAAGACTTGTGTTCAGGAGGAGCACCCAACCCTACTTGGGGGACCTGGGCAGGATAACCCTGCTGGGCTGGGCCAGATGAAGTTTAGTCAAGAGGAGATCAGCTGACAGTCATCTTGACCCAATGGCGGCAACACTGGACCTTCTCTGCTCTCTTGAGACTCAGAAGGCCAACTGCACCAAGAAGACCAGACCCTAAAGGCACAGCGTCTAAAAATACCAGAGCTGGAAGGAATCCTAAAGATCCTCCAGAAAGAATTCATGACTTCCTCCTCCCTGTCTCTGTAGCCCTTTTCACAGATAGCATGCCGTGCTCTAATTTACGGTCATGCATCTATCAAAAACCCCTATTTTATCCACTGTTGCATTGCCGAAGCATGACGTCTTACTCAGGGTCCTTTCAGTGAATGCTTGTGAGTGTTTGTTGAACCTAACTTTCCCTCTCATTCTACTGATGAGAAAAAATGAGTCCAAAAAACTAGCTATTTCAAGATATTAACTTGCTCAGGCTATCGACATGCCGGCCCAAGCCTTAACTCCGGCCTGTAGAGGTCAGGCCAAAACATGAAGGCTTTCCACAGTGTGCAGCCGGACGGAGAGAAATCAGTCCCAATACACGGTGTGATCTCTGTAGGCACCGCCTGGCGGCTACATTTTGGAAACTGCCTTGTAAGCGAAAGGGATTTATAAGAGTTTCTGGCTAAGGAGGCCAAGTCCCCAAAAGATGCTCTAACCCTAAATATAGAGTATACGAGATCCATTTTGCATCAAGAAGGGGGTCCACCTCCTGCCCTTTGAACCTTCTCAGATGCGTTCAGCCTCTTAAGTAGAGTTAGGTGTCCAGGTGAGTGGCTGAGCTGTGTATCAGGGACTGTGAAGGGTCAATCTTTGGATGAACTCTTGGTATAACAGCCTTTTCACTTAGACAAAAAGAGAGAAGATGAAATCCTCTGGCACAGTACCTGCTAAAGTGTTTTCTCAGGATACTAGTCCCTACATGTTCTTGGAAAGAAAACATGGCTTTGTGTGACCGGGAAAGAGGGATAGGTGCTGCATTTATCTAAACCTGCTCTGGGGGAACCATCATAGACATTGGTACATTAAAGTCACTGAGAAATCCTGCAGCGAGGAATTAGGTTAAACTCTGTTCAACCCAGTATTGCACAAAATTATGTCCCCAGAAAATACTTTTTCTATGTCATGGTTAGGACAATGGCCTTCAGACATTTTCGTTCACGGTACACTTTCAAATTTTGGAGTTTGGGGCAGCACACTTGAAATCAGTAATATGGGCAACACGTATGAACAGGTCTAATATTTATAAGGTGTCTGCATGGGCCAATCGGACTGCATTGTTCACTCTGTGCCCCTCAGTTCTGAACTGAAGGTTGACTTGACCTTGGCTCTGCCCTGATCAAGCTTTCTTATAAACTCTCAAAACCAAGTTGCCCTCTCTTCCAGAAAAGTCTTTCTTGGAATGCCTTGACATCCCGCCAAACCTCTCTGCAACCAGTTGACCCGACTCTGCGGGATATTGTGGTGTCCACTTAGCTCAGAGTTCTCCCCAACAGGCATGCAATAGTGTGACGTGTAGCTGAAGCAAAAATAAATTTTACGCACATCAAACGAAGTTTCACAGCACGTTTGTAAATGCCTTAAACCACACAAGCAGACAGCACCGGCCCTGGAACTGGGATTCCAAGAAGAAGGAGTGTGGAGAAGAGGCACTCGTGTGAGGTTATCTTGGGCCAACTCTTGCCCCTCAAGAGGTCTGCAGGGCTGGGTGGGGGGAGAGGGGCAGGGCTGCTGGACCCTTGGAAGGCAGGGTCTGAAGTCCCCTGAAACACAGAGATAGGAAGTCGTGGGTAAATCCCATTTTCCTGTTTCCAATGATTTAGACTACAAATTTCATTGAAAGCGTTTCAGTATTCATTTATTTAATTACATGCTTGTGATTTGTTATTTCTTAAAAGCAACCGGCCAGAAAAATACAGTAACCTTTAATTAATCCTCATTAGGGAAATCACGATGGATGAAAGGACATCAGACAAAAGCAAAGACGCCTGCATTCTCTTCCTGGTTCTGCCACCAGATGAACAAGTCGTTTCACCTCTCTGAGGTTCAGTGTCCTTAGCAGCAAAAAGAGGGGGTAGGTCTGGAAATTCTAGAACACTTTCAATGCCAATATTATTCTGGTTTCTAAACAGTGCAAAAAGTTAGTTTTAAAATTAATCCATTAATAAAACTATTAATACTTGTAAATGATAAGTTCGTTGATGGGTTGACAAAACCAATCAAAAGGCAAATGAAGGATCGTGCACAAAACAGCTATTTAATGATGATTTACCATTGCCATTTATTTAAAACAGCTTGCCAGGCGTTGTTCTAAGTTCTTTGTGGGTCCTTGTCTAGTTCGTCTTACAACATTCCTCCCTGTGAGCTAGATGTGCTTAATAGCTTGTTTTAGAGATATTAAGATACTAATCTATTACGGAGATGAAGTGGCTTGACCAGGACAACAGTGATAGTAAGTAGCGGAGCTGGGATTTGAACACGGCACCCTGACTCCTAGAGGTCATCTCATCACACCCCCACCCAAAGCAGGCATTCCCGGTACAACCCTCTGGTGGGTGTATACCCAGCCTTGCCCGCGCCTTCCCAGAGAAGCCTGCTCTGCTTACCAGACAGCCTTTTCTATTGCTGGACACCCTAAGATATTAGGAAGCTCTGTTCCTTTTAATGAGACAAAATATGTCTTCCGGTGATTTCTATCCTGGGCCCTGGTTGGTCCTCAGGGGGACCCGAAAGTGACATGTGACCCCCTTTCCTCTGACGGGCTTCGGAAATGCGGAGGCTCACTGAGTCTTTCACCACCAAGCTAAAGAGCCTGGCTCCTACAGATGTATCCCTGTCCTGTGGGCCTTGTCGGACCCTCCACGGCCACAGCTTACCCGCTTTGGTGTCCTTTGTAGGACCCAGCCCCGGGCCTGTCACATAGTAGCAGGCACAGTGTGATTGGTTATTTGAATTAAACTGAGCAAGGACACTTGGAAAATATGTGGAACGTATTGGAAATATTTCCCATATTTTGAAATAACTTCCATATATTGGAATAAATTCCAGTATTTCCCATATCTCCAATATGGGAAATATGGGAAAACGTGGAAAATATGGCCAAAAATGAGAGTCTGCTCCCTTGACAGCATTGCATAGGTGGCACCTATCGACAGCTCCCAGATCTGTCTCTAGATCTGGGTCCTTTTTCCAGATCCCTCCTGGAAGGAGCCATCTTCCCCACATGCTATAGTTGGGGTAGGGGGAAACTGATCCCTGCCCAAGACGTGAAAGGGATGTTTTGGGGATCCGGAATATACCCATTTCACAGGCAAGGGGAAACCACAGATCCAAGAGGGTAGGAAACATGCCCAAAGCAATTCAACCACCAGGTGGAAAGTCACAGTTCAAACCCAGACTCTCCCAGCTCTGAGGCCCGTGCCTAACTGCATCATACTGCCTCCTGAAGGAGAAACAGAAGACAACAAGGACACAGACAGAAAGACCAAGAGACAGGGAAAAGAAAGAGCTCGTGAAACAGCTTTGTGAACTGTTAAGCTCTCTGTAAAAAGAAGCACCGGGGGGTGCCTGGGTGGCTCAGTCGGTTAAGCGTCCGACTTCGGCTCAGGTCCCGATCTCACTGTCCGTGGGTTCAAGCCCCACATCGGGCTCTGTGCTGACTGCTCAGAGCCTGGAGCCTGCTTCCGATTCTGTGTCTCCCTCTCTCCCTCCCCCCCCCCCGTTCTGCTCTGTCTCTCTCTGTATCAAAAATAAATAAATGTTAAAAAAAAAAAAAATTAAAAAAAAAAAAAAGAAACACCAGGTCCAGTGTGAGAGAAGGGCCCCGTTCTAGACCAGTCACCTCCAGGCTTTCTAACCTCGAAATCAAGGGGTGGAAAATTCCAGCTTCGAATGTCCCCGCGTGGCATGTTTTGGAGTTGTGTTTTCAGAGCTCCAGAGCTCCCTGCGGTCATAGGCACGAGAAGCCATGGATCTCTTCTTTCAACTGCACTTGGCCAAAATAACCGTTTGCTCCCATCCCCCAGTCGAGAGATGGGTGAGGCCAGTCCAGGTGCCAAAGCCCACCAGGCTGCACCCCGGCTCCCTGGTATTCCCCGCTCTACCCCAGACATTCTTCTAGGCCTTGCCAGCTTCTACTCCACTGCTCGAATGCAAACATTGCCTGGCTTTTGCCCCAAGTCAGGTCACAAGGGTTTTACAGGGCAAGTGTCCTGTGCCCAGCTTTGTGCTGAACACCTTCCCTAAAAGAAACCATATCTGAAATCCCCTGTCCCAACGGGCATCCACTGATGAGTGATGCTGAGCCACGGAAGCCACTTGGCCCAGGGCGATGAGCCAGTCTCTGTATCGAGACCCGCGTTCCCTTCAATCAGGCCGCAGGGATCTTACACAAAAAGCAAACAGAAGCTCCTCACTTTCTTATTCGTCTGCTTGAAACTTTCATGGCTCTCCCCTGTGTTTAGGCTATGGACTAAAACACCAGGAAGCCCATCAGATCTCCCATCCACCCTCCCCAGCCTCCCGCCTTGTGTCCCCCGCTGCTGCACGGGCCAATTTTCCGAACCTCAAGGTGCATGCTGGTCCCCCCTGCCCAGACAAACTCTCTCCTGTTCCTTCTGAACCCCATGGCCTCAAGGCAGGCGTCACTCAACGCCAGGTTATGCCCTGACTTGAGAACACTTACTTGTAGCATCAGTCTAAAGCATAATAATTTTAGAGCAGCGTGAAGGAAGATCCTGGGAACGTAACTCCCTCCTGTGGTACGGGCTGTGTTTACAAAACAAACCCCAGAAAGCATCATAAATCATTCCAAGCAGAGCTGCCTGGGTTGAAGCAATGGGACAAAAATACCTCTGGGCACGGCTCCTCCGGGCCCCCACCCGGCCGAAGAGCAGCGGGGCCAGACAGGCTGTGCCCTCTGAAGAGGCAGTTGCTGGGTTTTTCTTTCCACCCCGGGCCCCTCAGTGGGGACTTCTCTTCCACCCTTCAGACTTTTAATCCCTTCCAGGGCTTGCGCTGTTCTAATGCCTTAAAAAGGGGGAAATGACCCAAGTAGGCCAGGGCCTCAGTGCTAGGCCGGCCACTTCTGAGATGTGTGTAACCCTCCATAAATTTTTCTTTCGTTCTGATCTGATCTGTCGGATAGGGGATGTAACATCTGCTCTCATGACCTTCGAAAAACACTGAGAAATACTTTGAAATTCTTGAAGGGCCGCCCAAACACAGGCTTACTTTTGGCTGTTGCTTCCGACTGGCTCACTGACTAAAACGTGGCCACCAAGAGTCTTAGCATTTTCTCTCTGGGGAATGGAAGGCCTCGTCCCCAGATCAAAGAATCTCAGGCATCCGTGTAGCAGGTGGGTGAAGCACCCTGGACAGGCACAGCTTGCCCTAAAGGTAAACCTAATTCAAGCCTTCCACAGTGTCCCCGAGTCGGGGTCAGGGGCCTTAGCTCTGAGCCAGATCCAGTCCCAGGAGCTGCCGCTGGATGCAAGAAGGCCTGGGTCCCTGTGTTCCTGGGTTTGAAGCGGTGATGTACTTGAGGGGTTCAAGTGTGAACCTTGCCAGACAGGCCTTGGTTGAGTTTCTGCTGCTTATGGCTTCCTAAGCTTCAGGTTTCCACTCAAGGAAACAGAGAGAGTTGACTGACCTCCGTATGAAAAGTTATGATGCGTGTAAACGTTTAGTTTTGTGAACTAGGCATTGTAAAAATAATATTTACCGTTACCGTTGTTGTTGTCGTCATTTATATTCCAGGGCACATGTGCGCGCACACACACGCACGCCCGGGTCCTCTCTGAACTCCCTGAGTGTTTTTTCCACTTCCTGTCCTGTCTAGCCTTGCCTTGTCCTTCCTGTTTTCCTCTAACGACGCTGCTAGACAAAGATTTCTAAATTTACCTTATAATTTACCTAATTTCACTCAGTCTTGCTCAGTAAATACCTCTGGAAACAAAAGTTCTAGACAAACAAGTCTCTTGGTCAACAAGTGTCCCAAGTTCAAGCGCCATTATGGACATACCTGGCAACCGGGCAACATGGCCCAGGAAATAAGAGTCCTGGGCCACTTGGAGCTGAGATTTTTAGACCTGGCCCGGTCACCAATGATAATTGCCAAAGGATTCAACATCCCTGAAATCGTAGCCTTCCTTTCTGTAAAACTGAAGCATCTAGTTTCTGTTTGCTTGTTTATAAGCCTCTTCTTCTAGCTACATAAAACCCTGGTTCCCTAAGAAATCTTTGGCAGAAGCCCACCGTATAAAATATTTAACGGGAGGACAACTCTGGACATAGGAGGGGGCCAGAGAGCCTTTCTGGCCTTCACACAATCGTGCCCCTTCCACTCATCCCCCAAACAGCCAAGAAGCTCCCCCTGTGCACACGTAAGGCTTCGTAGAGTCCTGCTTACACAGCTCTTTGTGCCTCGTTTTCCTCTGTGGTTGAGTGGGGAGAGTAATCAGCCCCCTCCAACAGGATTGGTTGTAAGAATTAAATGAGTTAACACAGATAAAGATAAAGCCCTCAGTGGGACTTTATCTTTGGACTAAAGAACTCCATAACTGTTAAACATCACTATTATTACTACGGCCACTTGATTCCTAAGGTGCCTCTTACACGTCGTAAAAATGCGCCCTCATGTAAAAATTATAAATTGCCCCCAGGCCTCTTGATATCCCCTCCACTGTCTTTACGGACATGGGAGGAGATAAGATATTCTCTCACACGATAGACAAGTTCTGCTTCTGCTGAAAGCACGTTTTATAAAGCAATGCTTACTATTTTTTTCACTCCTGGATTCGTGGGACAAACAGAGCCCCCATTCGGGAATAGAAACAGAAGGGACAAGCAAAGAAAAAGAGACCTCGAGTGAACAATGCACCCAGTCTGTGTTTACTGCCTAGTGGCCCATGTGATCATCTGTCCCGCAATTACTATGAGCCAGGCAGCATGCTGAGGACTCGGTGGCAACGAAGAAAAACCAGGCCCCAGCCCTGTGGAACTTGCTTCCGAAGGGGCATCGATAGGAATTACATGGAAGGAAGGATCCACCAGAACTGAGGGTGCGGGAGGTGGGGTGAGGGGGGGAAAGGCAACCAGTGTGCACAGAATAAGATAAAAGTCACTTCAGCAGAGTGGATTTGAGAGCAGAACAAGGCTGTAATCCCAGGTGAGGTGGGGCTAAAGGGAACAGCATGTACAAAATTATTTATCCAAGGGATTTCCAAGAACACTACTGTTTGCTCCTATTAATTCACTCCTAGGAGGACACATACCGCTTTTTTGGGAACCAACTTTTTTATGTTTTAAATAAGCTCTGTTATAAACAGTTGCTGAAGGGACACGGTCAAGCAGCATGATTTTAAGTGATCCGGCATTAATCTTCTCTTCATGAGTTTCACAGAACTTTTCATTCTGGGAAGTTAGTTTGAAAAAAAACTTCATTTTCTCTAAGGGACACTGAGCATGACTTTCAATACAGTGCCCAGGAAAGAGCTAAAGATACGAGGAAGCCATGAGTTTGGACCCTGGATTCTTCCTACTAGAACTTGCCTCTCAACCTATTTCCTCTTTGGTGAAACGGGGACGCTGACGATCACCACTGAGCCGGACGATCAGGTAAGACAACAGATGTGAAATTGACATGTAGACATTGGGGCATATAGAAGCCATTTGTATTTATTTTAATAACTTCCTTTCTTTCTTTGTCTTCCTTGTTCCTAAACATAATGAAATTGAATTATTTTTGCGGCTCCTGTTTGTTTTGTGTTAAGAAGGAAGGATCGGTATCTGACAATGGCACTGCCATTCTCTCAGGCTCACGAGTCCACCAAGGAATCTCCGAATCAATCCGTTCAAGCAAAGAGCCTCCTCGAGCTGCCGGTAAGAACCTGAGATCCGAGGTGAGTAGGCCACCCTCCAATCCCTGCCTGCTAAAGACAGCCACTCTGAGCCAGAGTCTGGCTTCCAGGACTCCCCGTCTGCCTCACACATCCTGGAAATTTCATGCCTACAGACTCCATCTCTGCCCTTCTTCCCATGGTCCCACCCTCCTCCATCCCAACCACTACACCAGCTCTTTCCCTCCCCTGAGTTTCACATCTGAATCCACCACTTACTACTACCGATGTGTCCTTTGATTGCTTAAGATCTCTGTAGCTCATTTTCCATAAAAAGGACATGAAAAAAGAATCTACCCCCTAGGATTGTTTTCAGGATTCCAGGGGATTATGCCTTTTAAAGACTTCACACAATTCAAGGCAATTTTCAATATTCAGAAAGTATCTCTTATTGTTGCTATTACCCATGTTTCCTTCCTTCCCCCCTTCTACCTTCCCCCTTCCTTTCTTCCTTCCTTCCTTCCTCTCTCCTTCCCTCTCTTTTCCTTCTTCCCTATTCCGTCACCACCTCTGGTGCCCTCCTTCCTTCCATGGCCCATTCCTTCTGCCTTTGCCTCGTTCCCTGCCCTTGCCCTCATGTGCCCCTGCCTCCCCTCACCCCGACAGCTTCCCCAGCCATGAGTCATGGGAGTTTGCTCCCACACTGGCTCCCGAAAGGCTCTGGCTAGCAGCTGGCAGGCTGTGGAGGCAGACACAGCTGCCAGGGCCAGGATTTGCCAGATGGAACCAGCCTGGTACTTGACTTCAGGCTACTTCTAGGACCTGAAAGTGCATTTATGGAGCCACGGGCCATTATTTTTGGGAACCATAAGAGACTCAAAGTCCCCGAGGACGAGGAGAGGATAAATGTTGTATTGCCCATCTTTGCTAAAAGGGGAGGAAGATTGATTCTGGTCATTTTAAGACGTTCTTTTAATATCTGGGAAACTCTCCACTGAGTCCTCGCCCAGTTTGAATTTGGCATCCCACCCTGACACCCACTGACTTTTTCTCTCTCCTCTGCTGGACTCCCAGCTCCCGAAGGACGATGCACTGCCCCATCTCACTGAATCGCCTTATCTCTTTGCCATGGGGGTTAGGAGGACCATGTGATTTGGATTCAGACAGATCTAGGATTCAATACTGTCTTTGCCGCCTTGTTCCCATGACCTTACACAGATAAGTCAATTTCTCTATATTCATTTGCCCATGTACTCATCCAATAAGTACTCATTGAGCACCTACTATGTCGAGGGGCTGTTGCCAGGTGATGGACATAGAGCAGGGAAGGAGGCAGGCAGCCTTTGCCGTCATGCAGCTTAGAGTGGGGGAGACAGAGAACAAGTGAAATCACAAAGGAACAGTAAGAAAATAATACATTCAATACCTTGTGGTGAGCACGATCCAGGAGATAATGAGGAACTAAGCTAAACAACAACGGAGGCGGGGAGCAGAGACCTATTGAATACAAGGGACACATGACCTAGAGCAGTGTTTCTCAACATCAGTGCCTTTGATCTTTGGGGCCCAATACCTGGGGGTAGATGGGGGGCTGTTTTGTGCACCGCATGATGTTTAATGGCATCCATTGCACCCGTGGCCTCTCCCCAACAGATGCCGGTAGCCAAACCCTCCCACGTTATGGCAAGCAGAAATGCCTCCAAGACATTGTCAGTGTCCTCTGGAGAACAGTCGGAGGGGCCCAAACCACCCCCAGTTGAGGGTGGGCCACACAGATTTGTGTTTGAGTCTCCCCTCATCCATTTACTTGCCATAGTGACTCTGAATAGCTAATTACACTCTCAGAGCCATTTCCTCATGTGTGAAATGGGGTGTTACTGGAAAGAATAACATCCAGCAGTGTTGTTATAAGGAATAAATGAGATAACCACCAGTCCACAGGGACCAGAGGTCTCTTGGGGACGGAACTGGCCCGGGATCTCATCTATGTCCCCAGCCCACAGCACAGAAGCCAGGACTCCTTACCAACTTCGTGCATTTCCGCAGCATAAACTGTAGCAGTCCCCACGCACAGACGGGACCAAGGAGACGCTGCGGTTTTGGTTTCAGCCCAGGTAGTAGTCCCTGTTCTCACCGATTTGATTATCTGCTCAGAACGAGGCTGTTTTTAGTGGCCAAGGAGGTGGCTCCTCCCTGCCCCGCTAAGAGAAGTCTGAGCTCTTTGGAAAGCTCATTCCCCCACAGGGAGTGGCTGATGAAAGATAATATTGCCTTTGGTCTTCCTCTTCTCCCTTAAACAATTGAAGGGGCCTTTCCTTTTCCCGTTTGGCTGGTTTGAAGCCCCTAATTTGCTTTTGCGCGTCAGATCTCGCCTCCGTGCAGGCCTGATGGCTCAGCCAGCAGACCAAGGCACGTTTGTTTTCAGATCTCCATGCCAGGCTGGGGGGCGCCGGTTGGCATCTTGCTGATTCTCCTGCTCCTCCGGAGCACTTCAGGGGGACAGGTTTCCATCCCCCACAGAACTGGATTGGGGGGAAAGACGGTGTCCCACTTTCTGCAGCTCTCTATTCTTCTTTCTCAGGGGATGTGAGATCTTGGACACTGGGTGCAGCCTCCAGATCCGTCCCCACCTTGTCGTCCCGAAACCCTTTACAGATCTAATAGTCCAGGATTCATTCATTCATTCTTCCGGGGAATAGATGAAAACAAATCTAGCAGGGCACCCGCCTTAGCAGTTTCCTCTCCTTAGGCATTGTGTCAAATACCTTCCAAGACCTTGCTCACCCCCTGCGTCTGGCAATACCTGCGCAAGCCCCTCACAGCTTCCAGATCCCGCACTGAAGCCATTTTGGCAAAAGAAAGTAGGGTCTAATTTTAAAAATGGTATGTCCCTAGAAACTCTAGTGTTCAAAATTCTACGCTGGCACCATGGTGGCTGAAATAGCGAAGAATCTCACTCACTCCTGTGTGAGTGCCGTGGAATACTCCCGCAAAAATGCTCAGTGGGGGCGCCTGGGCGGCCCGGTCAGTTGAGTGTCCGACTTCAGCTCAGGTCATGATCTCACCGTTCGTGAGTTCGAGCCCCGCGTTGGGCTGTAGGCTGATAGCACGGAGCCTGGAGCCTTGCTTCAGATCCTGTCTCCCTCTCTCTCTGCCCCCCCCCCCCGTTTATGCTCTCTCTCTCTCTCTCTCTCTCTCTCTCTCAAATATAAATAAACATTAAAAAAAATTCAGAAGTGCGCAGTGAATATTTGTTGAATAGGGACAAGGCCTCGACGAGGTTGAACACCTGTCGTGTCGCAGCGCCTCCCTGGGCGCCCTGGGAACAAGACACAGTCCTGGCAGACACAGGGCTCCCCACAGAAAGCGTGGTTTCACTCAGTAAGTGCCATCTGTGCACACAGGGGATGGCACTCAGCCCGGGCTGGGGGGCGGGGAGGCCTTCTTAAAAGAGCTAACGTGCAAACCAAGGATAAGAAACGAGACGGAGTTAGCAGAAAGGATATTCTAGACAAGGGCGGGAGGCGTGAAAGGCATGGGATCTGTAGGTACTCTAGCAACTGGGCATGCCTAGAATGTGAAGGAAAAGGCCGGAAGAGTGGCAAAGGGCAAGACAGCGGGCAGGGGTGTGGCGGACATGAGGAGTGGCCCAGATCCTGCTGCCCACCACCGGCTCCTTCAGGGTCTGCCTCAACTGCACGGCCTGAGCATCCCCCCCCCCACCAAAGCCACGGAGGGAGGCCGCTCCCGAAGTCCTGGCCATTTGGGCTCACAGTGGGGTGACGCTGAAGGGCGATACTCACTCCCGAACCCCACACCACGCTGTCTGCAGTTTTGACTTCTTTCCTTTTTTTTTTTTTTTTAAGTTTATTTATTTATTTGCAGAGAGAGAGAGAGAGCATGAGCAGGGGAGGGGCAGAGAGAGAGGGAGACAGAATCTGAAGCAGGTCCCAGGCTCCGAGCTATCGGCACACGGCCCGACGCGGGGCTCAAACTCACAAGCCATGATATCACGGCCCGAGCCGAAGTCGGACACTCCCAAGCACGTCAGCACGGAGCCTACTGCGGGGCTCGAACAGTGAGATCACGGCCTGAGCCAAAAATCAAGAGCCCTACCGACTGAGCCACCCAGGAGCCCCAAGGGGTTTTGACTTCTGCCTCTGCCCTAGTCCTGCGTCTACCCCTTTCCTTACCCAGGTGGTGATGCTGTACGAACGTCTAATACCCCAGACTCCATCCCCGTGGCTGCTTCCGGTGGTCCCAGCTCACTCCACCCTGGGATGTCAAACTGAGAGCTGGACTCTGTTCTGTGGCCAGCAGCTTTTCAACCATTTTTCCTTTGCAATGCAGACATTCCAGATGCGTGCTTACCCAGACTCTAACATTCTTCGACATATAAAGCCTCCCTAGTCCAGGAGCTGTGAACAATTCCCAGAGAACTGGCCGGACCCAGTTATGTATCTGCTTACCCCTTTCTCACTATTCGTGGGGGGGAATCTTCTCCAATACCCACATATCCACGCGGAAGAACTTCATCTCGAAGACGCTCCCATCATCATCCAGCCGTCCTTGTGGGAGGAAGAGGGGATTTATCTGACCGGTCAGTGCAGCAGACTCCAACTTCTGGGCCCGCCCTCTCTTTCCTCAGGATGGTCTCCAGCTGACAGGGGACCACTGTCTAGTCTGTGCTTGAGGCCATTGCAGGAAGCTTCGTGGGGCCAATTCTGGGCCTGCTGGAAAGCCTCGGTGCCCCTGTCCTTCAGGCGCCAGCAAAAAGCAGCTGCGAGACCATTCTGTTCCACACGCAGACCGAAGGCCCCACCCAGCTGTAATCAGTAAGAATGCCGACATTTTTTTAAATGTTATTTATTTTGACAGAGAGAGAGATAGAAAAGTGAGCAGGGAAGAGGCAGAGAGAGAGGGAGATAGAGAATCTCAAGCAGGCTCTGCACCGTCAGTGCGGAGCCTGAAGTGGGGCTCGAGCTCACAAACCGTGAGCCAAAATCAGGAGTCAGACACTTGAGGCGCCTGGGTGGCTCTCAGTCAGTTAAGCATCCGACTTCAGCTCAGGTCATGATCTCATAGCTCGGGGGTTCAAGCCTCACACTGGGCTCTGTGCTGACATCTCAAAGCTGGAGCCTGCTTTGGATTCCGTCTCCCTCTCTCGCTGCCCCTCCCTTCCTCGCTCACACTCTCTCTCTGTCTCAAAAATAATTTTTTTTTTTTTTTAAAAAGGAGATGCTTAACAGACTGAGTCACCCAGGCACCCCGAGAATGCTAGCGTTTCAATCTTCGCCTGACCCTCAATTAGTTCTGAACTTGGACAGTGAAGAAGGATGCTATTTTTCAAGGCCTCTAAAATACCCCAACACTCACAATCCAACCCTTTGAAATGTCTTGATGTATCAATTTCTCAGCCCTCAAAGAATATCAGGGACTGCTGTGGAAAAAAAAAAAATAAATGGTCAAACAAATTGTTGCTCTATCAAAAGCATATAATCCCACCATAGCAATTAGTGGCTGTATAATTCAGTGTATGTGTGTGTTGGGGGGCGGGGGGTTCTGCCCATGCTCACTGCGGACGGTGGACAGAAGCCTCAATTTAATTACTGCTTCAAATTGCATAATATTGCCTTAGCGGTGAGCCACGGCATGTTTATACAAAGAAGCAGCCAGTGAACTTAACCTTGGGGTATTTTGCATTAGGAATTCAGCCGGATATTTTGAGCCTGAAAACTACAGGACATTCCAAAAAAAAAAAAAAAAGATTAAAGGATCTTTTCTTCTAATGTAAGTAAAAAAAAAAAAAAAAAATTGGATGAGCATCTTTCTTGGATCTCCCGCTGGAGGTATCCACTCAATGGAAGTGATAAGGCGTTCACTTAAGGAGCATAGGATTAGAAGTCCATAGACCTTGTTCCTGTCCTGCCGCCACCACGGACTTACTGAATGACCTCACTCCAGACATTTTAATTCTCTCAGCTCATTTCCGTAACTCGAAAATGGCTGTGAAAATACCTGAGATGCTCTCCTCACAAAGGGCTGTGGTCAACTGTGGTGTTTGATTATAAATCATACTAAGAGATATCACTTATCGGGTGCTGTATGTGTCTTCTCCAATACCCACGTATCCACGCGGAAGAACTTCATCTCGAAGACGCTCCCATCATCGTCCTAAACATGCTAAACACTGTTCATGGGTTTTCACACTATGAGGTTGTTACTATTGTCCCCATATAACAGACGAGGAAACTGAGGTCCAGAGAGCTTAAGTCATTTTCCCAGGTTCTCACAGCTAATAAAAGCACAGCTAGACTTTGAGCCCAGATCACAGAACCCAGATCTATCTGATCCCAAAGGCTGTGCTTTTAACCACCCAGCTGTATGCCTTCTGTGCTGAAAAACAGGGTGAGGGAGTAGAAAAATACTAAGTGTCAGATGTATCCCTAGTCCTGTCTCGGGTGAGTCATTAACCCTCTCAGGGAAGGTAGAATAACGGCCCCCAAAGATGTGCATGCCCTAATTCCTGGAACTTGTGAATATGTCATGATACGTGACAAAGAGAAATTCAGGTGGCAGATGGAATTAAGGCTGCTGATCAGCTGAGGTTAACATGGGGACAGTATCCTGGATTTTCCAGCTGGGCCAAAGGTAATCACAAGGGTCCCCCAGAGTGGAAGGGAGAGGCCCAGGAGGTCAGGCGCTGTGATGTGAGAAGGGCTCATCCCATGCTGCTGACTTTGAAGCTGGAAAGGGGCCACGAGCCAAGGAAGGCAGGCAGCCTCTGGAAAGGAATGCAACCCCGTTGGCCTCTTGAGTTGAGTCCAGCGAGGCCCGTGTTGGACTTCTGACCTACAGAGCTGTGAGATAATAAATTTGTGTTGTTTCAAGCCAGTAAGGCTGTAGCAATGTGTCACGGCAGCATCAGAGACCGACCCACCAGGCACCTGTTTGTAAACGGAAGGGTGGGGTTTGAAGCTGATCGCCCAGGCTTTTCGGCCTCCGACATCCTCTGAGGGTGTGCTCTGCACGGTTCTTTCCAAAACATGGGAAGAAGCACAGGAATAGGTGACAAGAAGTGACCTGCCCCCGGAACATCAGTGGCAACCAGCCCAGGGCCAAGGTCTCAGCTCATGTCCGCTCTCCCCATTGTCCTCTCACCCTACCCCCTGCCTCCAACAGAGGCCCCCCTCCAGATTCCTCAGGCTGCCAGGCAGCTCGGTGGGTCTGGAGCCCACAGTAGAATGGAAAAACAGTAGAATGGAAAAGCTTTGATCCCCGTACCTTCAGTTCCTGCAATGTTGCCTTGCTTGGGCTGCTTGACGGACCTGGGTCCAAGGTGGCTGTTGACTTTAAGCTATAAGGAATGAGAAGAAACATGAAGAATGGGGAGTGAGCCGTAGGGATTCTACCGCTGCTCCTTTTCTCCCCCTGGCAGCTGCTCCGTGTTCTGGCCTCATTCCAAAGCTTTTTGAAACAGAACCCTTCCAAACAACACGTGAGCCTCTTGGTGGTCCCATATCACATTTTCAGGAGCTGGACGAGATTTAGGTGGGAAGGAGCCGGTCAGGTGCGAAGGCTGCTGGTGATCAGGAAGAGGTCATTACCTAGGGCCAAGGTCTCCAGGCATTTGGGGGAAGGGGGAGTCTTACGATGGAAAACTGGAGGAGGACTGAGAAGGGGTGGGTAACTGAGGTCAGTGAGCAGAGAAGAGAGGAGACTTGGGAGCTGTGTCCCTCCAGGCAGGACCTCCTATGGAGAGCTAGGCTGGGGGCATCTGCAGGCGCCTGGACGTCTCCTCAGGAGGAGACCTATAGCCTCTGTCATAAACCCTGACAATTCATAGAGGCACAGGGTGACAGACTTGCAGGCTGGAAAGGCCATTCTTCTTCTTTCTACCATCAGCCTAAGCCCTCCATGCCATTCTTTATAGTAATTTTTTCTTTAAAGGGCCCCACATTTCCTTCAAGAAATTTATTTTTTTAAGGCTATGTTTTAAATCACTGTCTATGGTAGTAACTGCCAGTGCTCACCCTTTTTAGCCTTCCTCTCTTGCCGGGCACATGGCAAGATTATAATCCTGGCACCTCCTTCCCCCTCCACGCAGGGTTGAAAGGAGCCTCATGATGGTTTTAGCCAGTGGATCCTGGAGGCAGTGGTGTGTGTTTATTTAAAAAACATAACACGGTCCTGTATATTTTGTAGTTTTGCACACCCTTGATGTACCCATGAGTCTACCGATTTTAGAAACGTCTGGAAGTATCTGGAAATATCTGCAGTGTTACCTCTGGGGAGGCACCTGAGAGAGAGATAGGGAAGAAGGGACAGTGGTAAAAAAAAAAAGAGCTTTAAAGTTCCCTGTATTAAGTCTCCACAAGGAAAATATATTTAGGTATTCCTGACATAAGCAAAAGTTCATGTTAAGGTGCACATAATGTTAAAAGGAAATACAAGTGGAAAGTTACGCTGAACTCTGTCTTGAAGTGTCCGAAACTCCAGGCTAAAAGCCCGTGTTTGATGCTGCGGGCAGCTAGAAGCTGAGGAAAGTGTGTGCGTGGCCACGACCCGGCCGATCGAGGGGCTGGGGTGGTGCCTTCTCCCGGGTGGCCGTGGAGACTGGACCAGCAGTCACACGCACAGAGTGCCACACTTCTGACTCCGGCCACTCCGACCTGTCCCACTCTCCTGAACGTGCCGGGACTTTCTGCCTCAGGGTTTTCACGTGTGCTGTCCCTTTCCTTCCTCTCCTTCTCATCCTTCAGAGCTCAGCTGAAATATTAGCAGCCCAGCGATGCCCTCCACGGCCCGCTCTCCAAGCAGTTCCCCGGCCGCTGTGCGTGTCTTCTGCAGAGCACTCATCGCGGTGTGCAATCACATCTTACCTGTTCGTGATGTTTCTCCCATGCTCAGAACACGCGAACTTCATGCGGTCAGGGCCAGAATGTACTGCATTCGCTGCCGTTTCCTCTGGCGCCCAATAGAGTTCCTGGCACAAAGTAGAGGTGGAATAGCAGTGGTAGTAATAATAACATAAGGGCTACTGTTTATTGAGCACTTACTATGTGTCAGGCCCGTCTTTACATGGATGGACTCACTCGAAGTTCTCAATAATCCATTTGAGTTGGCGTTAGTATTGTCCCCGTTTCACCGACGAGGAAACTGAGGCACAAAAGAGATTAAGAGACTTAACGAAGGTCACACAGCCCAGAGGCAGGGCTGAAATGCCATCCTTTAGTACACAATATCTTCTTAAAAATGGATTAATTAACATTGGGCTGGTTTGTGGCATTCCTACGTTCCTTACGTGCCACACGTAAAAAGGGCGATTTGTTGTAGAATAAATGAGAATGATTAGCCTAACCAACAGAGTGTCCGTAGGAAGGCCGCAGCCCCTAGGAGGAGGAGGAGGCCGCTGTTGTCCCCTGAGGGGCCGCGAATCGAGCTTTGTGCGACAGGGAGGACGTCAGAGCTGCGCTCACGAGGCAGGATGTGCTGGCAACAACGAGGCAGGCTCACCGGCTCCAGACCACATTAGCTGGTTCTTGGGAGAAGTCTCCCTGCCAAGCCCAGTTGGGGCCAGAGCCCTGGGAAGGGAGTTCTGGGAGCAGGGGAGACCTGGCCAGCCCGAGATGCCAAGACAGTAAGGGGAGCCAGACTCTGAGTTAGGGGAGGAAGATTTCTCTTCTGTCCCGGCCTTGAGAGGCGAGCCCTTCCTGAAAGCCATAGCTTGCCAAGTCCTGTTAGAGGGATCTCGACAGCAGCCAGCCGCGACTCCGCGGATGCAGGTTTCCAGAGGAAAACCAAACACAGTATAAGGCACGGCTAAATTCTCCATGCTCCCAGCATGTGCCAGGTGCTGTGTGAGGGGCTCCTGACGAACTTGTTTCCTTTCTCTGTCGAACACCCTGGAGCTTCCTTCCATAGTCATTTAGTCAATAAATATTTATCAGGCCCCTACTACGTGGATGAGTTAAGCACTATCTTTAATCCTGTTTTACAGATGAGGAAAAAGAGACTGGGAAAGATTAAGTGATTTTTCCCAAGTTGAGATATTGGCAGCATGAGAACTTGAACTCAGGTCTGCCCGATGCCAAAATTTTTCTTTATCTCTACTCTGAGCTGCCTTCTAGATTGGAAACCACCATTTATTTCTATGTGTCAGGTACTATGGCATAATCTTTACTGGAATTATTCGATGACGTAATGTTGCCTGGCCCATTATAAGTGGTCAGCAAATATTAGTTTTTATTATTGTCCATATTATGTGTTTATATATTGGGATGGTTAATTTTATGTGTCAACGTGGCAAAGCAAAATATTTGGTCAGATCTGGATACTGCTATGAAGGTATTTTAGATTAGATTAACATTTAAATCGATAGACTGAGTAAAGCAGATTACTCTCCATAATGTGGGTGGGCCTCAGCCAATCAGTTGAAGGTCTTAATAGAAAATGACTGACCTTCCCCCAAGGAAGAGAGAATGCTGCCTCCGCACTGCCTTCAAACTCAAGTTGCACATTAACTCTTCCCTCAGTCTTCATCCTGCTGGCCTGCCCTGCAGATTTTGGACTTGATAACACCCACAATCACATGGGCCTATTTCTTAAAATAAATCCTCTCTCCTCTCTCTCTCTCTCTCTCTTCCTCTTCAAATGAGGACCACATGACACTTCCATGCAGAAATGAATGGGCAGGTCCACTGACAGTCAGGGTCCTTTCTTTGCCATCCATGTGGCTCAGCGCAGGGTGGGTGACGGAGACAGAGGCACTGAGGAAAAAGCCCCATCTGGCAGCCAGAAATCCCACGGGGTGTCCCACGGTCACCACTCACCGGCCAGGTGACCCGGGGCAGACTTCTTTCAAAGATCCCAGCTTTAGTTTTTTCCTTACCAAAACGGCAGTAATGATTACTCTGAGGGTGGTTGCAAACATCCGCATGAAATGCCATTATGTGATATGATTTTACAAGTGGCAGTGTTTCACCCTCCGAAAGAGCAGTCCAGTTGTTAAGTCAATGCAAGCAGTTTTGGGGCTCAGCTTCAGAATAGGGTCAGCCTTGGGGAGCACTCTGAAGTCGGCCCAGAGGGTTGAAGGTCACCAGGCATGTGCCTCACTGCAGCCGACAGGGAGAGCACTAATCTGATCTAACAGCCCAGGAGGCAGGCAGCCAGGGAGGAAGGGGCTAAACTCATGGCCGCACTCCAGGGGTGAGGTCAGAGAGGCTCCAGCCTCACCCAGACTTGAAAATCCATGTCTGCCCCTCCCCCCCTCCAGGTAAGGTCAGCTAATGGTCAGAATGTCACCTAATGATTCAGGGACCCGGAGAGCCAAGTGACTGTCACAGATCCTCCTTCTAAAGCTGAGGTCTTCTGGCCACAGCGGAGGATGTGGGAGGACAGATAAAGACCGGAATGAGAAATTAATTTGAAAAGCACGGAGAGAGCATCAACAGGACTCCAATCAGAGAATCGGGCCGCCAGCAGACCTGTCATGTGTCGTGTCTCCTAGAACTCAGCCTTGATCCATCATCTTTCCCGTCATCCTAGGATTGAGGGGAAACGCATTTTCATAAAACCAAATTCAGTCACCACCTCACTCTGTGACAATGGCAAGGCATTTAGCACCTCAGTCTCCGTTTTCCCTTCCACAGAGAAACAAAGTGGTACAAAATCTGTTTGCCAAACTCCAGGCGTCAGACTTCCGGGCTCCTGATTTTTGCCGTGCTCAAACGCCACAGTGACTGGGGTTTACCCACAGTGCTCTTTATGTACATTTATATATTTTCAAAAGGAAATTCTCTGGGCGCCTGGGTGACTCAGTTGGTTAAGCGTCCGACTTCGGCCCAGATCATAATGTCGAGGTTCGGGAGTTCGAGCCCCGCGTCGGGCTCTGGGCTGACAGCTCGGAGCCTGGAGCTGGCTTCGGATGCTGTGTCTCCTTCTCTCTCTGGCCCTTCCCCTCCTGAGTGCTCTCTCTCTCTCTCTCTCTCTCTCAAAAATAAATAAACATTATAAATAAATAAAGGAAATTCTCTAACACCTCGTCAGCATCAAAACAAAGCCTCTTGTGTTAAAATGTATAATACATAATTATTACGATTTTTAAAATTCTCACCCACCAGGCCCCGAAAGCAGGCCCGTCATACTATCTTCAGGGATCACTGGCCTCCAGCTCTGGAATTCCTCTGGTGAAAGGCCTCAATCCTCTGCAGCATTGCTAACGCCCAGGGAAACCTGTCCTGGTCCCCTACGTTAGGCTAGCTCTGCACATGCCCAGCGAGGCGTTTATTGGGCTTTCCCTGCTAACGGGCAGTGACTAAGCATATGGCTGTCATGCCCAACAGCCTGGGACCCAGCAGCGACTCTGGCAATGCTACCTGTATCAGCCCGGTCCCCTTACTTCGCGTTACTTCACAGCTCCGAGATTGATTTCTTTATCTACAAAAGGAGGTTAATTTTTTCTTCAGTGAATGGAATCTGAAAAAGCAAAATGCGAAAAATAATTTGGGTGAAAAACTCAGAAGATACTACCGTCTGAAGACGGTAGCCCCGAAGGGTTGAAATCGAGGGAAGGAGTTGTCAATGGGAAGAGATAGGAGCGTGTTTATATTACGCAATGTCATTCACATTATTCGATATAGTTCATGTTATTTAATATAACTATGGTGGCCATAGCTGATATTTATTGAGTGCTTCCTATTGTGTGAAGTGCCTTTGAAGCATGATTTCAATTCATCTTTGCAACCACTATTATTCCCACTTTGCAGATAAAGAAGTTATGCTTCCGCGAGGTTATGTATCTGGTCCAAGGACTCAACTGGAATGTGGCGGGCGAGGACTGATCTGGAGTCTGTCTGACTCCAGGGCCCTTGATTTCATCCTCAATGTCAGGGGGTTCCCGAGCGAGGTACTGTGGTCACTACCTCTCCACGCACGGAGCGGACCGTCACTCCCCTCCACAGGCTCTGGTTGCTCGTCCTATGACCAACTGACGGTGAACGCTGATAGGACCCTGCAGCGTGTGCCTTATCTCTTGCAACTGTTAACTTCCTTTCGAGTTGACCCCCTTCCTATCTTTTCCTTTCCAATCCTTCCTGCGTGCATCACTGGGCTAAAGTGCCTGAGCACGGCCTTCATCGTGGAAGCCATTGCCCTACACCCTGCCAGAGAGCGCCAGTGGTTCTGAGTCACCTA
This sequence comes from Herpailurus yagouaroundi, assembly GCF_014898765.1. Classification (NCBI taxonomy): domain Eukaryota; kingdom Metazoa; phylum Chordata; class Mammalia; order Carnivora; family Felidae; genus Herpailurus; species Herpailurus yagouaroundi. The sequence goes on from NW_024412377.1 coordinate 41,610,907, forward strand.
CGGCACGAAGCACCGGTGAATCAGGTGGCTTCTAAAGGGAGTTCCACAGTGCGGCCTCAAGGAGAGAACAGCCAAGAGGGTGGGCCAGTTTCATCTTTACTCTCCAATTGCTCCCTGCCTAAAATGTCAAACTTGGGAAACTTGCTCGAACAGAGGGGCATTGGGCACCGATTTCAGAGACCCAGGCTTGCTCCTGGCCACCCCACTGAGTAGCATCTCTGGGCCTCAGTCTCCCCATTGGGACCATGGAAGTGACCAGCCTGTCTTACGGCACTGGTAGGGAATCCAAGCAGAGACAGCGGACAAGACTGGCGTCCATAAATCAAGTGTACGTGGAGTGGACGTGTCTACAAACTCGGGAAGAATTATGATCGAAAGCACTGCCTCTCTCTAGCATTCGAAACAACAACCTCTTTTCCCTGCCTTCCTTCCATGAATCCTGGCTTCCATCAACACAGATCTCCTGTTCATGCCTGTTTCATCTTCCTAGCCCCTCCAGATCCCATGCCCTCCCTCCCTGTCAATGCAAATTAGAGGAGGGCTTTGGGCCCTACACTGCTTGTCTTCTCTGATCCCACAGCCTGGCCGCTGATTTGTCACCACCTGGAGTAGCCGCCAGCACAAACAGACCTGCCACCTTTGTGCTGGTTTATGTGGTCTTTGTCCCCATCACCTCCCTGTCTCTTCCCCAGAGATCTCTGGCCATCCTGCGACAGGCAAAACGCTGAATGGGTCAACGTCTCCATTGTTAGACCTCTCTGCTCACAAGATATCAGATGAGGCAGCCACATGAGGTTGACCCCAGCTCTGAGGACTGTTGCCCTGCTCTGGGCCAGCCTAGACCCCTGCCTCAATGGCCTCATGAATGGGAAAGAATGGATAAGCCAGGGACTGGAGTGACAGGTCAAGGAGATAAGGATTCTGATTGCACCATTCATTGTCAAGAGCGAAGACATTTGCATGATGCAAGCCCCACCCCCTGCTTCTTTTTTTTTTTTTTTTTTTTGGCCCAGAATGAGGGGTACCAGAGCATTCCCTAGCCCCACAAACAATTACCCTGGGCAGGAACCATGGCAGGGTAGGATCCATAGCAAAGCAACTTCAAGGGCATCAGGTTTGCAGTTTCATGCAGGGAACACTGGACCAGGGCTCACCTGTCCCAGGTGGTCAGTGATTATAAATCTGACAATAAATAAATGCCTTAACTTGGAGGAGCTTAACTCTAGGCTTTGAAATTTAATTCCCTGTGCCTCCCGCCACAAATGACCCCTGTCTCCCCACTGCTGGAAATTAAGACCGCCAACCTTCCACAAAGCTGAATTCTAGGTATTTTAAACTAATTAATTAGTTTGTGAAGCATACATAGATGTGATGCTCATTTAGGAACATGAATACATGGGAAAGAACTCCACTGGGGCGAAAATTGACATCGCAAAGCATTGACTCTTTAAAGTAAGATCCCTATTCCCGCTGGGAATGTAATTTGAATTACAAAAATTCAGTTTAGCCACAACTTTTCTGGAATACACATAATAGAACGTAAACCAAGGCCAGTTGGAAGGCCTGAGTGCCATAAATCCTTTCTGCAGAAAGATGGCAGGGTAATGATTCCCAGACCTTAATGTGCCTCCAAATCACCCAGAGAGCTCATTAACATGCCGGTTTGGGGGCCTTCCTCCAGATCTACCTGATCATTAGTTCTGAGGATGAGGCCCAAGAACCTGCAGCCTTAACCAGCTCCACGGCAATTGGCAATCTGAGTCACACAGTTGGAGGCTCGGGGCCAGCTCTAAAGGTGTCCATCTTCCAACACCTGAACAAAGTTTCCCAGAGTTTGTAACCTTGGAGGTTCAGCCCCTGGCACAGGCTCAGTCAGAGACGATCAATTCAGATGCCTTTTCTCACCCAAGAGTTGGACCCCAAGTTCCTGTGACTGAGACCCCCATTTATGAGCATCCAGTGTATCTAAGGTACAAGTTCCTGTGGGCAGACACTTGGGATTGAAATGCTCCGCAGTTATACGGATGGGAGAGCAGAAGACAAGGAGGGGAAAGGACTTGCCCAGCAGCGCCGGGCAGCCCAGCTGGGCACAGGCCCCGTCTTCTGATCCCCCTGCCGGTGACTGCTCAGGGTCTCCGCCAAATGGCCCTTCCTCTGAAAGTGAGCTCAGGCAAGAATCAGGTGCCCTTGTTATATCCTGTCCGGAGGCGTAGCCTTCTTTTCTCTGCACTAATCACAGTTGGTAACTCTGTATTGTTTCCCAGCCAGACAGCCGACTGACTCCATGAGGCAGGGACCTGTTTTATTCCCTGGAATTTCTAGCACCACCTGACACGGTGCTCAGCACAGAGTAGAAAGTCAATAAATACTTCTAGACAGACGGAAGTTACAGTGGTCTCTCCTACATGCTAGAAAATAGGAATACGGGAAAGGAGAGGGGTTCGCCCACAGCTAGGAACAAGTCTGTGCCACGGGGCCAGTGGAGGCAGAGGAAGCACTCTCCCTCAGGCCTCGGCGTCCAGGGTTGGACCCAACAGGCTCTGCCGTAACAGTCTCTCGATTTTCAAATTGTCTTTGCTGAGTCTAGGGTGGGGACAGAGCAGGAAATGAGTGGACATTACGCTTCCATTTTTGCAAAAGGGGCCAGGGTCCCCGAGGCCACCCAGCTTCCTGGTTTCACTTCGCCCTCTAGTGGCCAGGATATGTCACCGTGGTTTGTGCTGTTCTTTGAAAACCAGAGCATAAATAAACGTATTGGCCCGGCTTGAGTATAATTAATAATTTACATATATGTGAAATGTATCAAATCCACTGAGAGAGTCACTGATCCATTCAACAACTCATCACCGTGCCTGATACATGCCGGAGACAGCACTGGGTAAAAGGATGTAGCAGTGAGCCTGTCGTATCCTCTGTCCCCTTCTGTCTTGGGACGGGGAACGACACTCAGGCATTCAGTAAGCACGCGACACTGGGTGAACGACCCCTGGGAAAGTGCTGGGAAGAAAATACACAGAGTGTGAATACAGAATGTAATCGATGGACCCTCTTCGGGAAGGCTTCGCTGAAGAAATCAGGCTCAAGCTTAGATTGAAAAACTGAAGAAGGGTCAGCACGGCGAAAGTGAGGCATGGGTGGGAGGGAAGGAAGAGGCAAAGAAGTCGAGGCAAGAAAGAGCTCTGTGGGCTTGAGGTAGAGAAGGCCGGGTGGCCCCGGGGTGGAGAAGGGCACAGGGTGAGGCTGAGGAAGGAGCAGGCTGGTATTAGCACGCCCAGGACTTTCCCATTAAGGTGGAAACCGAGGCCCAGAGATGCGACGTGACTTGCTCCTGGTGACCACAGCTTCTGAGTCGTGATGGAGAGAACGAGGGGGGCCAGGGCAGAAACCGAGGGTAGAAAGAGCTGCGGGGTCAGTGGGGAGGGGTGGGGGGTGGGGGCTGGAGCGGGAGGCACCGAATGGCCCGCGAGACAGGAGGAAACGCACAGCTCATCCTGCCCAACAAGCGCTTGCTGGACGGTACCTGCGAGGTCACCGAAGCCTCCAGCCCAGAGAACGGGGGGCTGGTATAGCAGGGGATGGCGGGGCACCGGCCCCCACGCGGCGTATACTCCGGCCTGGAGAATTGCCTGTCGCCGAGATGCTCCAACCTTCGCTCCCACCTCGGATGAAGCTTCAGCTCCTTGGAAGGACTCCACCTGCCCTCAGAATGCTGCCCTCCCAGCCTCCAAGCGCCCCGGTCCTAGGGCCCATCTGCCACCCCGCCAGGGGCCGGGGGACTTCACAGTCCACACGGACCCTGCCCGCCAGGCCACCCCAGCCTGGACCAACCAGCTGCTGCCACCCTAGCTGCCTGCCCTTGACCCTTGGCACACAGACTCTTCTCCCTCAGTTCACTCTTTCCCCTTTTCCCGGCCCGGCCAACTGCTGCTCGTTCTCCGGGTCTCAGCTTGGACACCGTCTTCTCTAGAAGCCTCTTCTCTTCTGTGTCCCCAGCAGCCAGCTCCGTGCCTGGTGCTTAGAAAGTGCCCAGAACCATTCCTCAAATACATAAGTGACGGAAAAGAAGTTGCCCTGCCCTGAATCACCTGCCGCTCACCGCCCTGAGCCGCCTTTCTCATTTCCGACAACCCAGCGCCCTCTGTGCCTAAAGGGGCCTGCTTGCTCCTGTAATCTGGCCTGAGAGAAAGCAAACTGTTCTATCCCAGCCCGGGCGGCCGCTCGTCAACCTTATTCGTCACGGCGGCTGCTGGTGTCCCCTAACCTCCCGGGGGGGGGGGGGAAGCAGAGGAAGAAGCAGTAAGGGGCATCTGCATTTCAGACTCACTAGGCGTTTCTATCCACCACCACCCCTTGATTTCCTGGCGGCTAGGAACGCATGTGAAAGTTGGGTTTTTCTCTCATACCACTTCCAAAGTATAACAGACCTCTAGGCCCAAAAAACCTGTACAAACCCCCAGTGACTCGGCTTATCCCCTGGCTCGCACGCTAAAGGGATCCCAGTGGCTCTGATCAGTCAACGGCACCTATCTGTCGAAGGCCTCCTATGCGCCAGGCTGTGGCAGGTGATTTCAGTCAGTGGGAAACAGTCAGGCTCTGTCCCCACACACCGCATGTATTGCGTGCACTTGTGCACGCATGCACGGGCCACAAACGTATCTGTGCCCAGGTACGCAGGTGCAGGTGTGTGTGTGTCCCAAGTGCGTGCGTGTCTCTTATAGAGTCAGACAGTCTTTAGCCTCTGGGCCTCCTTCCCACCATAATCGCTCGTCTTTGTGAAGCAGATTTCAGAGCTTCTCTGAATGGAACGGTGGTTCTCAAACCATTTTTGGCTCTCGGACCATTTCCATAACAGTAACAAGAGCTGCTCCATGTAAATTGTGAGGCAGCTGTTGTGCCGGACCCTTGATGTGTCTTCTCTCATCGACTCCAGCCATGCCAGGAGGCAGGCATGGGTATTGTCCCATTTTGCAGAAGAGGAAACAGAGGCTCAGGAAAAGGAGGGGTCTTTCCCAAGGTCACCCAGCAAGTTAATTCTGGAGCTGTGATTTGAGCACAGGTCTGTCTGACTTCAAAGCGTGTGCTCTAATCCGCTGAGCTCTCTCCCCTGTCACCAAGGCAAGGGCAACAGTGGAGGGGCCATACCGTGGGTCCCCTCCCACTGTTACTGCACAACACCCTCCCAACACTGAATAGAAAGCCTTCAGTGAAGCCCTGTCCCAGTTCAACCACCGAGTCGCTGTGTGACCTTGATGAAGTCCCTCCTCTTTTGTGGCTCTTAAGAGTTTCCTGAGCTCTGCTATTCCATGGGACAAGCTTAGTTCTACCACCCACGAATGACAGGCAGGTTACATACTCTCTTAAGAGCGGTTTCCTCATTCTCCAAAGCGGAGCTAACAGTGGTGCTTTCCAGACAGCTCTATGGCAGGGATTACCAGCCCCGTCATACGAACTTCTCAACCCACTGACTGCCTCGTGATGCACGCTTGGTAAATTGCAGCTGTCACCGATGACAATGAGAATCCAATGGACCGGGGTTCAAAGGTCCACTCTGCCTTCTGATGGCCATGTGACCTTGACAAAAGTTACTTCACTGTCCAGCTTTCCTCACTTGTACAACAGGAATAAAAATAGGACCTACTTCAAAGGCTTGTTTGAGGAATAAATGAGATAATGCACTTAGCACAAATTGATTGCCCTGCCAATGTCAGCTGATATTACTATTTGTGCATATTGTGCAAGATTATAAAAAGGATTCTCTGGGGTCTAATTTTCTTCCAGTTCAAGATTTTAGCAGAAAATGCAAGGAAGCATCTGGTTTGACCAGATTTGCTAGAAATTGGATTGTTTGTAAAAATTTTTTTATAAAACCAGACCCGGCTCATGGGTCAATGGAAAGTTAGTTTCCCTTTGGCTTCGAGGCCAAGTGGTTCAGTGCAGTTTATTCTGGTGCTAGCTCACAGTTTTGTTAGGTTCAAGGCCATGACCATGAGTAAGTAATTCGCTCTTGCCAAAAACTGTAATCATGGTCATATTCTAAATATTTATACTGCAAGATCCCAAACCTGCCCAACCTTCAGGGGCCACAGGTGACGCTCACTCAATGGAGTTCATTCACTCATCCAACTCATGATTGTTGACCATGCACCTCACGCCAGCCACTGGGCGCTCAACGTGCTGGGACGGAAACCCGTGGGCAGGCTTGGCTGACTTGGGAGAAGACTGAATCAGGGCCCTCAGGGAAGGTAGTTGCTCCTGGGTGGTGCAGAGCCCTACAGAGAAAGCGGGCGTCTGACAGTGTGGCCTGTCCGAGCTGCAAAAGGTCCTTGGAGGTCATCTCAGCCAACACACACATTTGACAGGTGGAGAAGCAGAAGGAATGGAGAAAGAGAGCCATTGAGATCACAAAGCTGCGATAGAACCCCGCTTTCCTGACTCCTAGGTCACCTCCTCTCACCGTGAGCCCTCTCCCTTACTCCCAGATAACCTCAAGATTTCATGTCCACTCTACACGGAACAGGGAGTTCTTGAGACACTTTAGCCCACAAATCACCTCAAACATTCACAGTAAGAATTAAAAAGCAACCTCACTAATCACACTATCTCCCATTTCCTGGGTGACCATTCAGTGCCAGATACTTTGGGAAGCATTTCACATGCCTCTCATTTACTACTCAAGACAAGCTCATGGGATGGTCTTTGTTACGCCATTTTATGGAAGAGGAACTTGTGAAGAAAGAAAATATGTCCCAGAAGCTTCCCAGAGGACTTCCCTTATCTGCAGTTAGCCAGAACTGGATCGTGTGGTTGCCCTAGTCGCTGCAGAAGGCTAGGAAAGCAAGAGTCTGCTATGTTCAGTCACTACCTACAACTGGGCTCCACAGCAGAGAAGCGGGAGGAAGAAGAACTTTTCCATGAGCAGTCAACCTTGCATAAGAGTCCTGAGAAGGAAACCCAGGGAAAGGTGCAGGAGTGCTGTGAGAGGTACCCATACGTACGTAAGATTTTGTTCTTATAAGTAATAACAGCAGTGCTAATCCCTGTGGCTTGGAGGCAGAGTCTACAGAAAAGCAGGATGCCGATAATTCTAGGTAGTCCTGTGCTTTCCCTATGGACGTGGCAGGCAAGGGAAAAATGAAAGGAAGCCAACTGCCTCATGACCCTGACCACTAACACTGACATTAGATGACCTCGCAATAACCCCAGCCCAAGGAACAATTGGTCCCCAGCTTCCCCTCTCGGTTTGTAGGTTATAAATAAAGTCTGAAGGGGGGAAAAAAAATAAAGTTAGTTTAAGGACAGTGGTGGAATCCCTCCGAGAGGAGAAAGCTTTCGTTTAGAAAGCGCGTTGATGGGCCATTTTGTAGTCAAAAGTCAGCCCTCTGGCCAAGGTCTAGATCAGGGATCGGCTAACTTTTCCTCCAGAGAGCCAGATAGAAAATATTTTGGACTTTGTAGACAATATAACATGTTTGTAGTTGCTGCAGTCTGAGTAGTGTGAAGGCAGCCACGGATCAGGTCAACAAATAAGTATGGTCAACAAATAAGTATGGCCGTGCTCCAATAAAACTTTATTTATATGAATGGGTGGAGGGCCAGATTTAACCCACAGGCCATTGTTGGCCAACCCCTGCTCTGCATGGCAAGTTACATAAGCCAGCAACTTTGGCTAAAGATATCAAAGTCCAACACAGAGGAGTCTACACAGGTATAGAAGGGAAACAGGCTGGGTGAGGTCTGTGGTAATGTGGAGAATCCGTGACTTAGGGGAAGGGGGCAAAAAGCAATGTGGCCAGATCCTTTTTTTTCAAGAAAAGCAGGAATGCAGAGATTTATATCCTCTCGTTTTTAAGTGTCAGCTGTCATTTCAAACTCTAAATCTGATGCACACCAAAGCCAACCCCATCTGGGGACCAGCACAACTTGGGGGCAACTGGCTTGTGACCTCTGGCCTAGAAGACCAACCTCCTTGAGCAAAGTGCTTTGACAACCAAGTACACATGACACGTTTGAGTGACACAATCCAGGAAACTTAGCACAAAGCCAGTCTGACCTATTGCTAATGGAATGCGTAACGGCTACCGTCCTGCCTGGCGGCCGGGCGTAGGTCGGAGGCCTCGCACAGAAAAGGCAGCAATTAGCCAGTCCGTACCCTATTTCTCTTCCTACCTCACTAATGTTTTCCTTTCCATACGTGGTGGTGGCATCTTCAGCACTCTGTGACATCAGCTGCTGTGGAACATTCCTCACACAGACCTCCCTTATGTTCCTCAGAGGAGAAATGAGGTCACATGCAGAAACGTACTTTGCAAACCGTAAAGCTACCTCTACGTCAACTTGACCGGTTTCTGGCTTCCGTAGCCCCAAACGCTAACTCAAAGATTCTGGTAATGAGTGTATTTGTTAGAGAGAGGTCAAAATAGCCCATCAGCAGGACAGACACAAAGCAAAAGGGCTCAAGGAGATTACTTGCTGGTAGGAAGGCCCTTAATCTGTGTCCAGCAGGGCTCCGAGGAAGCCCAGACACTAAACGCCCCGGGCTACAGGCAACTCAGCACGTGACACCATGACACCCGGTCCTTGGCCGTCTTTTTAGCTACTGTCCTCACCTATTCACTGACTTGTTTGTTCTTCCCACCAGTTCCTGTAAACCCCAGGCGTCCCGAGTTCCTCTCCTGCCCAGCTCACCTCTCCATCATCCGGTCTCCTGCCCTGCTATCTGCCCGGAGCCTCAGCTTTAAGGATACACTGACCTGCCTTCGCTCTTCTCTCTGTAAACCACCCTATCGATTCCTTCCGCCACAGCTGGGGGCAGAGAGGGGAGGGCAAGACAGAGACAGAGGGGGGACAGAAAGGCAGACTTCGTAGCTCAGAGGTTGTTCGGGCCCAGGACCACTGAATCTAACTCAGTTCAAATTGTGTGCCACACCAGCAGGTTTCCCGTGCTTCCTCAACACCTGTGGTCCTTCGGAGATGCCTCAGGGACCCATGTAGGTGGATTAATCACAAGAGATGGCGGGGAGTGGGGGGAACTCAACAAAGCAGTTCCATCTTAGCTGTTTTGCATAATACCACAGTCCCTCAAAAAACCGTGCTCCGAAGAACGATGCCATTGCTTTAAAAAAATAATAACGTATGAAAACTCCCATGCCTGTCACAGTGCCTAAAACAGGTAAGCAACTGAGGTGAGCAATGTCTTCTGGCAAAGGGCAAGTCAGGAAGCCTTGGGCCTTGTTTTTATTTTGTTCAAAATAAAAACAGCTTCGGTGGGTCTCAGATGGGAAAAGGGTATCTGTTCACATAATTCAAATTACCTACCTGGTTGGTAATGACATTGGGGAAATGAGTATGACTTTGTAGCCACTTAGATATGAATACCTGTTGATATCCGCCTAGAGGCGGTGCAGGGGACTGTTTCTAATCTCCCATCTGCAAGATCGTGAAGTGTTTCTGGAAGTTGCCATGAGAGCCGGCTCATCCCTGCTGAGTGGACAGACCAAACTGGGGCCACCCCAGGGATTGACCGGGGCCGACACTCTTGCGGCGTCTCAGTTCCTGAGGTCTTCACCTCGTTGATCACAAGTCCAGACTTCGGTGTGGTCTGCCGATTTCTCCCAGGGGACCGGAAATCCCGGGTCTCATGGGGAAGTCAGGGGCCTCGGCCGGCAGGGCTGTATGATGTGGAGCCCCAGGGAGAGGCTGGCATGAGTAAAAGGATGTGTTCTGTCAGCTGAGCCCAAGTCCACAAGCCCTCCGCACCCTGCTGCTGACTCAGCCGCCAGCTCAAGTCGACAGCTAATTTGGGAGGGGGATTTGCAGGTGTGAACGCTGACCAGCTCCGAAAGAATAGAAAAGGAATTAATCATGTCATTTTAGAATCCTATGTTCTCAGATCTTCAGGAGCTTAGGATCTCATGCCCAGGAGGAGACAGAGAGGCTCCGATATTGTGACTTTTTTCGGTTCGTGGGCTCTGGGGGAAGACAGACCTGAACTCAGGGCCACCCAGAGGCTTTGGCTAAAAAGACATTTCCTGGAGGGGCATGGGGCAGCTCACAAGAGGGAAGACAAGAGAAGGCTTAGGACAAACTCAGAGCAGACTACAGAAGCCATCTGGCAATCTGCTCTGAGCTCCAATCAACAAGTCCTGAGGATTTCTTCTGTTCTCAAAGGATGAGCTCAGGGTTCCAAGTCCTGGAAAAGAGACATTCCCATTGGACTTTTCCCTTGCCTCACCAGTGTGATTTGAAGAAAGTCTCAGGTATCAGAGTGACAAGGGGAAGACATCTGATTTACCCCCCAGCAAGACCATAAACACAGAATGTGACAGAACTCCCAAAGGGAACCCAGGGGCTCTTGGTAGGTGGGAAAGCTGCCTGGGACCATAAGCAATGACATCTACAACCACGCACCTGCCACGGGCTTCCCAGAGAATTGGACACCCACGTATTGCCTGGCACAGAGGAAGCCTTTTGTTAACCCATAGTGACCTCCGTCGTAACTTGTGCTCCTGCATAGAACTGGACCCCTCTGTGGCGTGCCTCACCACTAACTGATCCCCCTTCCCCTTGAGAGTCATGGTTCTAGGGACCTTGAATGTACAGACCATTTGGCTGGAGAACTTTGGGGAGGTTTTATTGACCACAAACATAGCTCCTGTCATTGAGAGCCAACAATATCTGGGATGGGACAGACCATAACTCAGAAAGAGACTCTCATGTGGACTTTACTCTCTTCATTATCCCAGTAATGCTCTATGTGTTGCCCCCGCTAATCTAATCGGTCTGAGTAAAGTTTTTGGTGCTAAAAGCCTAGTTGCATCATACCCTTAGGTCAGAAAAGGAGATACAGAAACCCTTTCTGAAGACACAGACCCAGTGACCTTATCTTCTCTTACTATTCCGCAAAGTCAGGAGCGGCCTCCTTGGACCCTCCAGCCGAACGTCAAAAACCCCCAAAGCAAGTGCAGACAGAGGGTGCCCACCTGCCCCATGGCGCCCAACTACGACTTGTGAAAGGGATGCCTTAAGACCCCAGAGTGGAAGGCGTGGTGCCTTCCCTTGGGGCGTATTCTGACTTCAAAATCAATTATGCAGAAAAGGGAGAGTAAATGGAAAGTCATTCCGCAATCGTCTGGCCAGTCAAAGCCACCCCGCACTGAAGGACAGCAGGTGACGTGTAGCAGGTCTAACGCTGGCCTTTGAGCTCACTTCGGTCTACCCTGCTCTTTAATGGGAGTACTGAGACCATCACTCAGTCACACGCATGTCCAGCCCGGACACCTCTGGCTTCCTCCCTCCGAGGCAGCCAGCTCATCATTTTCTCATTCGACAATTGTATATTGAGACCCACTAGGAACCATTTACTGTGTGGGGAGAGAAACAATAGTCCTAGCTATTATTTATGGAGTGCCTCTGGTGGGCAGAGTGTTTTACCCACATTGTCTCAATTCATCACCACGACAGCCCTGAGGAGCACATCGCTTTGTTCTTTTTTGTAATAGCTACCTGTGCTGCTTGAGCAAGCAGAAAGCTTTGCAGTGGATTGCAAGAATTCTGCTTCCACTCACGTTGCCCTGGATGTCCCTCTGCCCTCAGAAAAGACTTAAATGAAACCAAATGGCTGGGGCTGGACAGAGGGGGCAGGATGGCCCTATCTGAGAAAGTCCAGTCTCTGGCTCTCAGTTCCACCAACTCTGTTTCCAGAGGCAGTAGTCCCCAATGACTCCTGGAAGTCAGAGCCAATGTCAGCTCCGGGAGAAGAAGGAAAGAGAAAACAGAGATAGACAGGGGTCCACGATGGCCCTCCTGAATCCAAAGCTGTCTCTTGGACATGAAGAGACCACCTGACCCCTCTGGTCCCCCGGCAGGGGCAGGGATGCCCAGGCAAGGACATTATTTCTATGGAATCTTCCCACCGATGACTCTCCCGGCAGGACCAGCTGTTTGGCCATGTTTAAACTGTCACCCAGCCAAAGCAACTTGGTGACACGCCCAAACTCCAACTCAGCACACACACCAGGTCTGTAGCCCGCGCCAAAACTTTAAAACATAATTTGAACCAGCCAGTCAATTTAAAATTACCGCCAGCAGAGAGCCAATGAAACTTAAAAACAAAGAAAACTGAAAATAAAAGCTAAATGCATCTATTTATCTACGAACAGATAAATTTCATTCATTACTTAACTTTGCCTTTTTCCAGAGAGGATCAAAGGTGTTAAGAGCCGAACCAATTTTTTTTTTTTTTAAACAGCGTTAAGCATGTCGTGCAAATTTCAATGATATCACAAAAGTCCAACTTAGGTTAACATCCAGAACATAAAGTGTTTTTGCGTGTGTGTGTATGTGTGAATGTGTATGTGTATACACACGCACCCACCTGTGTCTGCTCACTACTCCACAGGGTCCGAAACACATGAGTTTCCTTCTTTTCTGTCCCAAAACATACAAAGATGTCATAACCCTGTACTTTCCACCTGAGTCACGCGTTCATTCTTTCAGAATCGCTTATTGAAATCCAACCACGTGGCACCTGCTGGATCCGATGTGTCAGACACAGTGGCCAAAAAGCCACATACAGTCGTCACACCCACAAAGCTTACACTGAAGACGGATGGAACCCAGCAACGTGTGCCCTGTGCGGAGACTAGGGTGCTCGCATCCATGGGCCCTCAGAGCTGGAAGGCACCGAGAGGTCATCTCAACCAGAGTTTTCCAAAGGGCAGTCATTCATCTACCAACCTCATGGGTCTTGCCATATGCCACGACCACCTTGATATATTTCTCTGTATGCCCTCATCTATTTAAACACTTTTTTAAACAAATTTTTTAATGTTTTTTTTATTTATTTTTGAAGGAAAGAGAGAGAGATGGAGCATGAGCGGGGGAGGAGCAGAGAGAGAGAGAGAGAGAGAGAGACAGAATTCGAAGCAGGCTCCACGCTCTGAGCCATCAACCCAGAGCCCGACGCGGGGCTCGAACTCACGAACCGCGAGATCGTGACCTGAGCCAAAGTCGGATGCTCAACCGACTGAGCCACCCAGGCGCCCGTTAAACATTTTTATTTTAAGGGAAAACGCTACATCACTGCCATAAATGGAAAACCAAGATCACTTGTCATTTAAAGAAAAAGCGACCATAAAAATAAATGAAACGAAAACAAAATAATGTGATTAAATTCTCCTCCAGGTAGAGACATCCAGTCCAAGGAAGACTCTGAACTGGGAGTCTGCTCTCGCTTTCTGAAAAAAAAGATCAGGAAGTGTTTCAAGGTGTTAAAGATATATGAACACCACTGAGACAGTCTCCTTGCCTTAATCAGGAGGATTAAAGGAGGATTAAATTCTGCACAGCTTTCCATTATGTGATTTAATCATTTATAATGTTGTGATAATTAGTCACAGTATGTAGGGAATCGTGATCTAATTCAGGCTTCTCGTTTTCCAGAGGAAGGTGGGGCCCAGAGACAGGTGGCAACTTGACCAAGGGCAAACAGCAACGCCGAACCCCGAGTCCCTGTGTTTTTGCCCAGATCACTACGTTCTGCCACAAGTGGGCTGTAGATCACCCAACTTACATCTAAACAAATTCTTATATTTGCAATTCACCATGACTGAAGACCGGTCTTAATGCACCTTACTTTTAGACAGGAAGAAACGAAACCAAAATTCATCGCCAACTGGCAGCCGTGGCAATCCCTCTCATTAGCAAAGATGGAAAGCTTTCTTTTTTTTCTTTTTTCCTGTGTTCTGCATCCGCTCACTTCCTATGTGTTATGGAGCTTCTTGTGATAGAAATATCCATCAAGATCCCAAATAAAACCTGGAAAGCGTGTGGAGACTTCTGAATACCCCGCTGTTCAAAGAGGATCCCTAGATAACCTGTTTTGAAAAAAGAATTCAGTAGGGAAAGAAGACCCAGCCCCACCCCCCTAAGGACTCTTTGTCCTATAAAACCCCCAGTGTGCCCATCCTGTGCTCAGGCCCTCACCGTATATTGATTATCACATTTTAAATCAGGCATAGGAGATAGAGGGAGGAAAACTCTCTGCCGCACGAACAAGGTCATCTGCAGTTTGCCTGCCCTTGGTCGACCTCAAAGAGCAGCTTTCAGCACAGTCCCAGGGAAATAATTGGATGTCAGAGTACACAGAAGCCATCAGCCTATCAAGGAGGGCGAGTTCCAACATCCTCGCTCATGCTGCTTCTCTGGGAAGATGAAACCAGGGTTTCAAAGTTCCCCTCGCAGGACAGGAGGGAGAGAAAAAGAGACCTGACCGTTCATGACATTGGGCCACTTTTGCCTCGTCCCTTTGACGCTGGCACGGGCACATTTTAAGGCTCCTTGGATGGGCCAAAGTCCATGTTTTATGGTGACAATTCTTAAGTTCAGCTTTTCCCTGCCCGAGGGGAGGATTCTGGCTTAGCGCCCCCCCCCCTTCCCCCTGACAGACTATACCCATCTATCTTGTTTGAGCAGCATAACCCTGTGGCCCCAGGGCTGGTGCCGTGTGAGGTCCCGAAAGCAAAGAGAAATGACTCTTGTTCCTAATGTGGAAAGAGCAGGACTTCCTATGATACAGCTGGCGTTTCCTGAAATAGAATAGGATTTGAGCAAACGGTTTTCACTAGGCGGGCAGGAAAAGCTGAGTGTGGTTCCATGTTTCATTAGCGGTGAGTCAGACTCTCGCTCCTGGGCACTCACTCATCCTGCCTGGGTCTGACTTGTTTCCAGTTATCATGCTCAGCCCGTTGGATTCCCTCTTTGCCAATGCTCAGTGTCCTGCCAGTATATCTGATCTCCTGGGGAGGCCACGCCTCTGTCCTTAACTCTTATGTCATTTACACCGAGTTACAGTTTCTATTTTGATATTGATTAGGTCTTGATCAACCACTCGTGTCCATTTCCAAAACCCCTCTTGTCCAGGGCTTCCTCCTTCCGGGAGAGATGGTGATTTATGTTTATCTCAACCAGAGGCAGGGCTTCTTCTGGAACTGTTTTCAAATTCGGGGCATATGCCCAGTTACTACCGGAATTCACTGGAGAAAAGTGTATCGAGGGTGCTGACTCCACAAAGACGTGCTGCCCCACCCGGAGTCCAGCCCAGACTCTCCATCCCTGTCTCCAACTGGACCTCATGCAGTCAACATTTAGCGAGTCTTGACTGAGAGCCAGACACTGTGCTGGGGCTACAGACTTGGAAGGGCCTGGTCCCTGGTGCCACGATCGCACTCCAACCTGGAACGGACTTCACGGAGCTGTTACCAAGCGCCGTGGGAATCACGGAGAGAAGCAGCGCGATCTGGCACTCCCTGCCTCTCCAGCTCGGATCACAGTGCCCTCGTCCTCCTCATTCTGCACTGGCCTCCTTGTCCTTCGTCCTGTTCCTTGCTTGCGCTTCTACTCTCTTGCCTGGAATGACCTTTCCCCACCTCTTCACTTGACCAGCTTCACACCATCAATCAGCCTTGGTTACACATCCTCCTCAGAGACCTATCACATTACCTCTTACCCCCGGATGCATTTGTCACTCTCTGACATTACCTTGCTTATTGACTCGTATACAACATATTGTCTGTTTCCTCCGAATAAAATGTCACCTCCACAAGGGCAGGAACTTTGAATCTTGTATTCATCACTATACCCTCAGGGTCTCAGACAGATTCGACACAGATGAGATGTGCCAACAGTAAATACTTCACGCTTGAATGAATGAGTAGCCTACGTGGGGAAACCAGGAAAGGCTTCAGGAGGACGTGACTTTGGGAGGCTTCCAAGTGAACGGTTAGGCAGGTGAGAAATCCCCAAACAGAGACGTGAAGCGTGAGAGGAATGATGGACAGCAGTGAACTACTCGGGAGGGATCCACATGGAGGCTGAAAAAGTAGGCGGGGACCCCATGGTGATCATCTCTGGATGCCAACCTCAAGAGGTTTTCATGTTTTTTTCCTCTAGGGCTGTGATGAGGTCATGCATCAGTTACATCAGAAGGAGGCAGCTCATCATATTTTTGGTGAGAGGCCTTCCGCCTACCCAGTCAGAGAATCAGGATTCACTCTATGACATCAATCGCTCAGGCCCTTTCTCCGCCTGAAGAAATAAAGATGAAAGGAGAAACGATTTGCCCAGAATCTGCTGCTGGGTGGCAGGGCTGGGATTTGAAACCAGCAGTCGGACAAGTCCATGCCTGATAGCCTTCCTGTTCCTGGGACTGGAGAGGGCTTCTTGACTTTCCATGAAAGGATGGGCAAGACAGGGTGTTCCAGATTCATTGCCCTTCCCACTTTCAAGCGTAGGCTCAGGTGCCGGAATATCATCCACCACCCTGCCTGTCTAGAATGTTGGCGTTGGCTGCCTACATTCTGAGGCCTTCACTGAGGACGCCATGCATGGCCTTGACTGACTCACCCCGCTCAAATGTAATCTCACTGGGTCTCATGCTACTAAAGACCTGATCTCTATCTTCAAGAATGTCCCAGGGAAGCAGGAGAACAAGCCAAGGTTGAAAAGGTGAGATAGGATTGATGCTGAGGAGTTTCTATGAAAAACACACACCTGACGTATTCACTCCTCAACCCCTTCAGTGGCCAGACCGACAGGTCCTCGTCAGGACTCTGTCTGGTCAGCTTCAAAGGTCAGCTCAGTGGCCACGTCTTCAGGTCCCGTCAGCCTTCTGTTTTACGTCAGATCCCCCTGTGTGTGCTCACAGCACCTTGTGTCTCTCCTTCATAGTTCTTGCCACAGTGACAGTGTTGCGTTTGTGGGCATGATTATTTGACGTCGGTCTTCCTCGCTGGAATGTGAGCTCCAGGAGGGCAAGGCCATGTCTAGTTTTCTCCATATGCATCCTCATAGCCCAGCAGAGGACCTGCTCATGCTGACTGCTCAATAAATATTGGCCGAATGAGTGGTCTCAGAATCGAGAGTTACCGGACAAGTGGCAGTGGGTGAATTGTTTAACCTCTTTCATTTTCTTACTTGCAAAATGGATTATATCAGTTCTGTGTCCTTTTCAAAGTGGTGAACTAAAACTGAGCGCATTATAAGTCGCTGAGTGCTGTATAGATTATTTTTATTAAGGAACTGCTGATAGAGTGTATCCCCAGGATTTGGAGCACTTCCAGAAATGTCAATATCTCAGACTGAAACTGAGCCCTCAACGGATAGGGCCGTGACCTGCTCTCCTTGTTGAGATGGAGGTGGCCACAGGGACAGGCTTGAGGCCAGCCGGGGACCAGGGCCCCTCCTCAAGAAACCATGCTTGGAACAGGACAGATTTTCTGCGACTCGACCATGACAAGGCAAAGGTCATGGTGGATTGTTAGGACAGGCTGTGGGCATGTGGTCTAGAAGGGAAAACGAATATACAGATGCGCCCGTGTGTCTCCTGCACAGGCTGAGTGGGGGGAGGTCCTGAGGCGTAACCTCCCAGCTCCAAGGACGCTGATATCCCGTATGAAGAAGCGAACTTTCCACACTTCCCTGGGAGACGCATCCACCAACTCATCCGTAGTCAACTATTGCTAAATATCTTCATCCCTAACCCCATCTTCTAGCGGAGCCAAACCCTGGTTTCTACTCACCTGGTGGCGAGAACCCCAGTTTTGGGGTCGGAAAACCCGGACTCCAGTCTCGGGAAACAGAAAAGCTGCCAAAGATCGAGCTCTCGCCGTGTGCCGGGCACCGTGCGGAACGGGTGACTGCTTTGTTTCGTTTCCTCTTCCAAGAGACCCTCTAAGCAGCCAGGAGGGACAGCAGCCTCGTTTTCCAGACGAGGAAAACAAGCCTAGCCACCCGCCCGAGGTCACACAGCTGCATCTTCAACTCCTTAAGTCCGTCTCCTGATCTGTATAACACGAATCGACCTCTCACCGAGGGGTAGTCTGGCAAATCGAGTGGGCTGACGTAGGGAGTCATGGAAGGCCGCCGGCTCCGTGGGTCAGGAGCGGAAACATCACCTTAAAGCTCGTTGGAAATGCTAGAAGTCGGGCTCCCATTCTAAACCTACTGGGTCGGAATCTGCCTTGTAGCAAGATTCCCAGGCGATGGGTACACACTTCAAGGTTCGGGGAAGCACTGACATAAGAGGTCACCAGCCCCCACTCTCACTTGTCGAGCTGGAATTTAGACTCATGACCGTCCTCTCGGTTCGGTTAGCGAGAGTCTGGTGCTCCACGCTTTGATTACTCCTGGGCCAGCCCTCCTCAAACTTTCACGCTGAATACAACTCTCGAACGGGCATACAGATTCTGGTTGCATCAGTGTGGGGTGGGGCCCCAGGGCCCGCATTTCTAGCACGCTCTCGGGTAATGCAGCGGACTGTCAATAACAAGGAACCGGACAGAGCAAATACCTGAATCGGCAAAGCGGGAAACCAGACTCTGCGGGGATGGCACTCTTTGGGGGGGGGGGGGGGCCCCCCCCGCTCCACATGCGCACCTAGAGAGCCAGCAGCACCTCTGCCTTGCCCGTGTGGCCACCACCTCGCTCTGTACCTGTCACGAGGGAGGCATGTGTCATCACTGAAGGAAGGAGTCAGCTCTCCCCCGCCCCCTGCTTCTCACCTGACCCCCGTCCTGTGGCTTCCTGTATGTACGAAATCCCATGCGACTCACGGTGGCCCACGAGGCCCGACCAGCCCTGGGTCGTGCCCGCCTCCCCGAACCCTTCGTCCTTCTCCCCTTCCCACTCATTTCTACGACACCAACCTTTTCCTGTTTCTCAAACGCACCAAACTTTTTCTTGCCTCAGGGCCTTGGCACCTGCTTTTCCCTCTACCTGGGATGCCCTTCTTCCAGCCCTCATCATTCATACCTCACCTCAAATTTCACCTCCTCAGCAAGGCCGTCCCTGACTGACCTGTCTCGCCTGGTACACACACGCCCACCCCACCCCAAAACTCTCCATCATACATTCTTTTCTTATCCCTTATTGAGCTGAAAATATTTTCTTTTCTTACTTGCTTTTTTTTTTTTCCCCCTGATTCTCCTATCAGAAAGCAAACTTCATGAAAGCCGTGACATCGTCGACAACCCCCCGGCCCTCAATAAATAGCTGTGGAATGAATAGAGAAATGACCCCACACACCCCGCAAAGAACCCATAATTTGCACCCTGTGTGGCTACAACAGGAAAAGGAGAGATTGAGCTCTATGTGAAGCCGGAAGAGGAACAATCACTTCCCCCAGGATGAGGAAGTAGGTGTAGTCATCAAGGCAGACTTCCTGAAGGAGGTGAGGTTTACACTTCACCTGGAAGCATGGGAAGAATTTTTTCGGGGGATGAGGAGTGGAGCGGCCACCCCAGGCAGAAAGAACAGCTGGGGCAGACTGGGCTGACCCGGTGGGAGGGCCTAGGGAACACAACGTACAGCTGATGGGTGGAGACTCAGTACCTGCCCTGTCCCTGCCCAGCCCAGGGCTTCAGGCAGGGGCAGCCCTCGCTGTAGGTGTGACAGAGTCTGGCAGGGCCCCTGCAGCCGAGCAGCTGAGGTCACTCTTCCCTCAGGCAGGCCTAGTCACACCCTTTAGCCAGGATGACAGAGCCCAGCTCTGTGAAGCAAGACGGGGCATTAGTAGGGGCCAGGTGGGCCTGGGGGTCAAGGCCCACCTCGCCTCCCCTCCTTTCCTCACCCAGTGGGCAGCTCTGAGGCCTGCCTGGGTCCCGTCCTCTTGTCTGTAAAGAGCAGACAGTTGTAATTATTGCATTCACCTCTGTAATAATGTGTATCGGGTCCAAGCCCCAGTTTATCCCTAAGCTCTGTAGGAGAAGGTACCATGTTAATCAGCCCCCTTCACGGTTCTGTTCCCAGAGCCAAGGGCAGGGAGCCTGACCCATGAAAGTTCTTCCACTGAGACTTGTTCTTCATTCTACTTCCAGTCAAGCACCCGCAAGGTGCCAAGCGTCTCACTCTGCACGCAGGATACGGGAGGGACACATGGCAGCAAAGGTCTCTACCCTCCCAAGGGGAGGATTCTATTTGAGAGCAATGTGTTCTAGAGACGGGATTCGGCCAGTCTCACCGCGTGACCTGAGCGAGCCCCTTGGTCTTCTGGGCTGCCTACAAAATAGAGAGGAACAGACTAGATCACCTAGTTCAGACTTACGAACTGAATTTTGAGGGTGCTTCCTGGCTCGGCAAACAGTGATGTGTTTCTCTTAAGGAAGATTTCATTAGCCTAAGTAAGTTGTTGTGTTTTTTTTTCCCTCCCTTTTTTTTTACTGTTTTCTGTTTGGAGTTCCGCTTAAAAGTGTATGTGCAAAAGGAGAAAAATGGTTGGAAGACACCGGCTTTGACCAACCTCATGCCAGCCGTGGTAGGGGGCAGAGTGGAAGAAGGGAGAAACTAGACATGCCTCTGAGTTGGGGACAGAAAGGGCAGGCCAGCTGTAGATGGTGGACATCCACCCTGGGAAACAGAAGCGGTGTCTGAGGAAATGCAGGGATGGGCGCCAGCCAGAGGGAGAGGGCAGCCCAATCGAGATCCAGCGAGATGAGGTGAAAGCAGGCACTGCCCGTGTCCTAGGGACACAGAACTGTATGCCTGGTAGCTGGCAGCGGCCAGAGAATCTTCCAACAGTTCTGAAAGACAAGACGTATACCAGAACTGAAGTCCAAGGCGGAGACCTGGCCGGTTTCTGAAAAGAGAACCACGTCCCACACTAAGGTCAGAGTCACAACTCCAGCAAGGTGACTTTGTGCTTTGAATCACGCTACCTGTCCAGAAGTCCTTGCGTCTCCCGCTGAAGCTTGTCCACAGGCACGCGGGCAGCAAGGGTCGGAATCAGGAGCATAGCTCCCTTTAACAGATCCTCTGAGCAGTGCTCTTTCCGCGACCCGATCCATGTGAGGCAAATTGGGCCAGAGTCCAAATCCAGACAGGATTTTCTAAACCTGCTATAGACAATGAGTTGTTTATTGAGAGCTTGGTGAAAGGGAGGAGATGACTTTTTCTTCACTGAGCGCTGGCTTGTGACCTCAGGAATTAGACTGATAGTTTGTGTTTTTAGCACCAGCCCGTTGGGGGAACCGGAATGGCTTTTTTCTGTCCCTAGCTCAGGGCCCTTGGAGCAGTCTAAATGGCAATCGGAAAGTTCTGGCTACATAACCCCGGAGCAGCAGGTCAGCTCAGGCCAAAACTAATAAATAAAAAAAACTACTACTATAAATAGTAGGTTTGTGAGCACACTTTGCTCACTTTACACACTGACCTATTTGCTCTTAAGGATATTGGGGGAGGGGGAGGACAGGTGGCTCTGCCCCCACCTCTCTCCCTCTAGCACATTGCCCTGTGTTATTCTTCTGGGCAATTTACTTTCTCCTCAATGATAGTTTAGTTGTTCATCCATTTGGTAATGTCTTAGCCACTCGCCTATAAGCTCCACGAAGCAGCGAATGAATGTGTGTCCTACTTGGGGCTTTACATCCAGAGCCTAAAACCTGACACACGCTCAGGAAATAGCTATCGAATGAAATAAGGAGGCAGATCTGCATGTTCCGGATAGGGACAGTGATATATTTTGAAAGAAAAAGAAAGTGGCAAATATACCTGAGATCCCTACCCTCGGCATAATATCAGAAATTATCCTGGAAATGGGATTCAGAAGAAACGAGGAAGGGATATTCGGGTATTCTTTTTATTTCTATAGTTTTATTTATTTATTTATTTATTTATTTATTTATTATTTTTTTTTTAATTTTTTTTTTCAACGTTTATTTATTTTTGGGACAGAGAGAGACAGAGCATGAACGGGGGAGGGGCAGAGAGAGAGGGAGACACAGAATCGGAAACAGGCTCCAGGCTCCGAGCCATCAGCCCAGAGCCTGACGCGGGGCTGGAACTCACGGACCGCGAGATCGTGACCTGGCTGAAGTCGGACGCTTAACCGACTGCGCCACCCAGGCGCCCCATCTATAGTTTTAATTGGAAAGCAGTGAGATAACATGTCACTATTATCAGACGTTCGAAGATACAAAATTTGGTAACAAGCCTTGCTGGGTGGGGGCCCGAAGAAAGCGGCCCTCTCAGGTGTCAGAGGAACCCACATTGACAGGACTGTCGTGGAGGGCGAGTTCAACAACATCCGTCAAAACAACAAATGTGCATGCCCTTAGGAATCCTGCTGTTTCATCTTGGAAGAATTTATCTTACATGTATAATCACAGACACGTGAAATGACATATTTATAAAGTTATTTGTAGCTGCAACGTGGCGCACAGCATAATGTTGAAAACCATCCAAATGGCCAAGATTAGAGGACCGGCTATGTAAAGTACGATCCCCGTCATGCAATGGAAAACTTTGCAGCTGTAAAGCTGAATGAGGATGTTCTTGATATACTCATACGGAAAGTTTTCCAAGACAAAAACGTGTTTGTACCTGAGTGAAAAAAGCAAAATACAAAACAGAGCGTATAGTATGCAACGATTTTGTTTTTTTAATGGGGAGTAGGTATGTCATGAATTGTTTGTATATGCACAAAATATCCCTGGAAGAATACACAAGGAACAAATAAAAATGTTGCCTATTGGGGTGCCTGGGTGGTTCAGTCAGTTAGGCGTCTGACTTCGGCTCAGGTCATGATCTGACGTCACGAATTCGAGCCCCGCGTCGGGCTCTTTGCTGACAGCTCAGAGCCTGGAGCCTGCTTCGGATTCTGTGTCTCCTTCTCTCTCTGTACCTCTCCTGCTCACACTCTGTCTCTGTCTCTCAAAAATGAATAAACATTAAAAAAAATTGTTTTTAAACTGTTGCCTATGGATACGAGAAATAAGGACAGGGAGACAGGAGCTTTGTATGCCTATCGGGATCCATAAGAAAGTGTTATCTGTTCATTTCTATTGCTAAAGGAATATTTTCTAAATAAAAATGAGCTCTTTCAACATGTGTGGACCTGATGAAAGATCATTTCCAGAGGCCAGAGCAGTAGGAGCATCATGTCTGACAACAGAACTGCACCAGGAAAAGATATTGGTCCTAGGTCAACTCGAACATTGATGTTGGCACTGACATTGATGCCGATGTTAGCTTTGGGGAAGTCATTGCCTTCCCGGGGCCTCAGTGCCCCCATTTGTAGGATAATGAGGGTGAATTAAGGGACTTTTTAAAGGTCGATTACTGCTCTGACATCCTGGGATCTAATCTATGATTATTATGCTTTACTTAAATTGAACTAAACCACATGTTCTGTAAAATACGTCCTGTCTAAGGCATCGAGTGCTCTGTGTTTTGTTTTACTCTGCCTCAATTTGTTCCTTTTGAAAAAATCACCACTTACCTTTTTAGTAAGAGTTTCCTTTGAGAAACATTCACCTTGTCTCTGCAGAAGGTCGTCTGGGCCATGAACGTGACTATGACTCCAGCTGGGGTGGAGAAGACAGGCCAGGTCCCGAGTGCAAGATGAGCCAAAAAGAGACAGAGAGCAAAGAGCACCAAGGAACAAATTCGCTAGGATGGGAGCGGCCTCTCAGATGCATGATAAAGCCCTGGACTCAGTTTACCTAGTTAGATGTTCCAAGAAACCAAATGCAGCTCCCTTCTTCCTGCTTGTGCGTACGTGAGAGTTGAACTACTCTGAGTAATCAGATTAGTTTCATCTCTCCCAAGTGAACGATCCCCCTTCCAGTAACAACATTCTAGTTTTCTACTGGAGAGGTTTCCTGCCCATCCCCACCGTCCCCAGGCCACGCACTGCATGCTTGGATCCAGGTGTCCCAGGCTGGCCCAACGCTGGAATCCTCCCTCCCTGCCACGGTGATCTTCAGGCCTGGGGCTTTTGTGCAAAGTGCTGGGAACAAGATGCTCTTTGCTGTTGTAACCATACCTGGGGGAGGGAATGTAAGTTCTGGAGCTGCCGGTCACCACATTCAAACTGCATGAAGCCGGGGAATGGAAGAGGAACAGAGAGCAGAGCTAAGAAATGATGACACCTTAGAGGTACCATTAACCTGTCCCTGGAACTGGCTTGAATTTTAAGTCACATGATCCAGTTCCCTCCCCCCTTTCCTTCCTTCCTTCCCCTCCCTCCCTCCCTCCTTCCTTCCTTCCTTCCCTCCTTCCTTCCTTCCTCTTTCCTTCCCTCCTTCCTTCCTCCCTTCCTTCCTCCTTCCTTCCTTCCTTCCTTCCCTCCTTCCTTCCTTCCTTCCCTCCCTCCCTTTCTCCTCCCTCCCTCTTTCCCTCCTTCCTTCCTTTCTTCCTTTTTGGCAATTACTTAAGGTATCCTAGGTTTCACCTTCTGTTTCTTGCAGTCAGAACAACCTGCATATAAAATACCACCTCCAGCAGCCTGATAGTGACTTTGGGAAGAACACTATTGAGAAGAACCTGGGGGCTGCATCAAGGTGCATGACTCATGGGGAAGATATGCCAGGAGTCAGAAAAGGAGAAGATGTATAAAACAGTGCATCCCTTCAACTAAGATGAAAACCCTGACTCAGTCCTCTGCCTCACTCTGGCCTGGGCAGTGGTTCATATTTTTCCAAGGTGTGGTCTCTCAGGTGGGGATACGGGAAGGAATTTGTCAGTGTGTGTCCCGGAGTGATATATGTCCACATTTGCTTCGAGGTTTAGGGGGTGCTCTTGCCCTCCAAGAACCGTACTCGGTGCCATAAGTAAATTAGTTGCCAGTAGCTGACCTCAAAGAATTTACACCAGGAAGGGAAATTCTTCCTGCAAAATTTTGCATGCTTTCTGCTCTACTCACTTCCCTGACCTCAAAAAAATTTGCCATCTGTATATGGTTAGAATGAGTGAGGATGCTAAAAACATAATGGATTATAGAAGTATCATGTTACAAGTTTACAAAGCAGAGGGTAGGATGTGAGCCCTAGGGACCTAGCAAGGAAAGATGCCTGACCGATTATTTCCAAATTCGTTTTCATGGTTCCCCCAACTTGGGCAAGCTGATCTGGTTAACTCTTAATTCTTCCCGACAGAACTTTTCTTAATTCGGACCCCGTGTGACTTCTTCAGAAAACAGACACCGCAGAAACATGGGGTGCTTTTCTGACACTAACTCTTAACTCAAAACATTTTAAAATCAACACACACACACACACACACACACACACACAAGTATATACAGTATTACCACTTCTTGGAGGCCGTCAAGTTCAGACCATTTACGTGCAGTAAAACTCACCTTTTGTGGTTACCTAGTTTCATGGGTTCGAACAAACGCCTTCAGTTGTGTTCCCCTGGCCCCATTAAGATATGGAATAGTCTCACCGCTTCAAACGATGCCCTGATCCCCTGATAATCAACTCCTCCCCCCAACTTGAAACACCTGGCAGGCACAGATCTATTTTCCAAACTGTCACATCAGTGGAACCATACAGCACGGAGCCCTTTGCATCCAACTTCCTTCAGTTAGCATAATGCACTTGAGATTCTTCTGAGCTATTGCATGCATTGGCAATCTATCCCTTTTGATTCCTGAACTGTATCCCATAGCATGGGGATACCACACTTTGTTTACCCCTTCACCAGTCGGACAACACTGGGTGCTCCTGTTTGGGGACAACTACGAATAAAGTCACTATAAACATTTGCGTACAGGTTTCTGTGTGCATAGGTTTTTGTCGTTTTTGTTTTTTTTTTTTTTCTCTCTCATATAAACACTTAGGAGTGGGATTGCCAGGTCCTTTGGTCCTTTGGTCAGTGTATGTTTATTTATAAGAAACTGTCAAAGCATTTTCCAAAGCAGCTTGCTCCATTTCATATTCCCACTAGCAACACCCTTCCTCATTTTCCAATGGGTGAATGCCGTCGTACGTGTTTCGCTACATTTTCACGTCTCCATCAAGGCTTAAGGAACTTTCTGTCAGTGATAGGGGCAAAGTAGCCTATAGATAACATTCAATCATCTCTGTGGCATCCTGGCTTCAGGGCAGTTTTTTGCTTTTTTTTTTAAAGACACAAATGCAGAGCTTGGGTGTCAAAAGGATATCAAAGTCACTGGTCCCACATCGTTGGGGAGGGGAATGGTTCAGGTTGGGTTTTTTTTTTTTTTCTGCTTTATTGAGGTATAATTGACAAATGAAAATTGTATATATTTAAGGTGTACCAGGTTATGATATATATATATATGTATATATATATATATATATATATGCGTTGTGGAATGTTTACCACCATCAAGCTAATTAACATATCATCCCTTCACATAATTATCTTTTTTTCCCCTGGTAAGGACAATTAAAATCCACTCTCTTAGCCAACGTCAAGTATACAACACAGTATTGTTAACTATAGTCACAGCTTGGTGAACTTACTCATCCTGCACATCTAGAACTCTGTGCCCTTTGACAAACATTTCCCCACTCCCCACGCCCTCAGCCCCGCTAACCACCATTCTCTCTGCTTCGAAGAGTTCAAGTTCTTTTAGGTTCCACATATAAGTGGCATCGGGCAGTATTTGCATTTTTGTGTTTGGCTTTTTTCACTTGGCGTAATATCTCCAGGTTCTTCTACATCGTCACAGATGGCGGGGTTTTCTTTTTTGCCTTTTTATTCTTTTTTAATGTTTTTTTTTTTTTTTTTAATTTCTGAGAGAGAAAGACAGAGTGCGAGCGGGGGAGGGGGCAGAGACAGAGAGAGAGGGAGAGACACAGAATCCCAAGCAGGCTCCAGGCTCCGAGCCGTCAGCACAGAGCCCGACCCGGGGCTGGAACTCACAAGCTGTGAGATCATGATCCGAGCTGAAGTCTGACGCTTAACCGACCCGAGCCACCCAGGCGCCCTGGCAGGGTTTTCTTCCTGTTCAATGCAGCATTCCTCACATTGGCTAAGGTATGGAAACAGCCTGTTTTGTATATGCAATTGGGTACACATATATATTCAGCCTTTACAAAGAAGGAAATATTGTCATCTGACTGGGGCTGTTTTGATCCACTTGTAATCAAGTGCCACTCAGTAAGGCCTTGCTCAACAGACCCTATGTTTACTGTGCACGCCTAACTAGGTATGTTTACTTAGCTGCCTCAAACCTCAGATTCTTCCTCTCTACAGGGTTTTTTTGTGAGGATCAAACGAAAACTGTATGCGAAGGAGGTCTGGAATCAGAAAACAATTAAACATAAAGTACTAAGAAAACAGGCCTGGCTAGTGAGTCTAGCTTTCTACGGGCAACCTGACCAAGCCCAAATGTGCTTACCGCCTAAAGCACAGATCGTGTGATGTTTCAATGTTAGAACTAAAAGAGCCTTTGAGATCTTCCACCAAGTCATAGCCCGTAATGACACCCTCCCTCTGAGTGAGGGAGCAGAGGCCCTGAAAGGCCAAGGTCACACGAAGTGACTATTTGCAAGGCTAGCTAGAAAAAAAAAGGAAAACTTCTGATCCTGTGCCCACCGTTCTCGTTATCCTGCACAGCCTTCTAAAAAGGCTGACTGGCAATCAGACACAACCAGTTTGTAGGCCAGACCCCACCACGATGGAACCCCACTGGATTGGAAGTTACCTTCATGCATTTGTTTTACTGTCTCTTTGCCCCCGTTGGATTGGAAGTTAAGCTCTGCCAGATGAGATACCTCTATCGGCTATATTTCCTGGTACATAATAGGTCCTCAATAAATGTGTCTCGAATGATGATTAGGAATATGGGCTGTCATCAAATCATTCATGCTCACAAGTCTTGCCTGTCACATGTCTTCTCTGGCAAATGTTTAAGCCATTCTTTTGGGTCCCTTGTGGGTGTCAGAGGCCAAATGAAAGCACAAAAACCACTCAGGCAACCAGGCGCAAGGGTATCCCAATCCGATTCCCATGCCGTGATCACCCAGTCCTGCCCCGGCTTGCCCCTTTGAGGGACACGCTGTCTAAACAGCATCGAGTGTTAACTTGTTAAATCAGTTACACCCAAAAGGGTTGAAATTATTAACAATGCCGTAAGATGAGGTCATATCAAGAATTCTGAGGAGAGGCAGCATTTTTCAAAGACTTCGTTCCATGCCAGGGAGCTATTGTTTAGGAAATGATTTTTGGAAAATAAAGAATTGACTCCGTAAACTAATCTCTTTCCTGGGAATTCATTGTTCTTCATTCTCTCATTTGAAATTCTTTATTTTAGATCCATTTCATAACCATCTTATTAGTCTCACTGTTTAGGAAAACAAAATGTGTGAAGCAAATGTTTCTAATTTAACTTAAATTAAATTTTAGCCATCATAACCCATCTGTGAGGAGAAGAAACACAAAATTGCCAACCACCTTTGCTCGGAACAAAGGTTCGTGCCATTTGCCATCCCTGAATCTGAATCTGTGCTCCAGGAGGTCAGAGACTTTAGATAGACTTCGTTCGCTGGTCTATCTCCAGAGCCTGGGGCAGCGCGAGGCTTGTAGGAAGAATCTAGAACTAATTGCTGAATGCATAAATAAATTGGGGGTTATTTACACAAGTTGAAACCCTCCCATGGCTTCTTCAGGGAGAGATCAGATTGGACCTCCAGCTCCCAGCCCTGTCCCAGAGGAGGCCTGTGTGATCTTCACATCAATGATCTCAGGCATATTCTGTGTGAGCCCCATGCATTTGGCTGGGTTTCCACTCAAGCTAACTTACGGTCCTTTTCTGAGAGGCTCACTACGTACAAGCGCTGAAATAACTAAGTGCCAGGAACCACTGCAGAACAAAGGAAACCTTACAAGGAGGGAAGTGGGGTGACTCGGTGAGGATCATCAGATTAAGACTTAGGAGAACACCGTTCTGGTCACGCCCACATCACTTAACTAGCGTGTGAAGCTTGCCAAGTCACGTCCTCACTTTAGACTTCATTCAAAAACTGAGGGGCTTCTTTAGATCTTGGGTTTTCTCACCCAAAATCTCCTCTCTGTGGCCTAGAGTAAGTTTGTATACTCAGTGCACCCAAAAGTGAGCACATCTACGCTTCTGCTACTCTTCCAAATGCCCACAAGAAAGGTCTGAGAATGCTGCTGTCCTCGCCTCTGGCCAGGGACAGAGTCATGCCTGTCCACTTGGGGACAGAGAAAGTGACGGACCTAATATACGTCCTGCAGCTCTTAGGGATAAGGCTGATTTCTTTGGGCGTCACTGGGTAATAAAAACTTGTGCATGCATGTTAGGAGCTGCATGATGGAAGGTTCAAGGTAACCGGCCAAGTTTGATGAAAAACAGGCAGCGAAGCCTCCTTACTCCTTTTCCCTGGGAACGAGAATAATTTTCAAAAATATTACCTAGATAACAGTGCTCTCCGATCTCATAAAGCCCTTTGATATCTAGGCTTCAAAGATGACCTCAACGAACCATACATCCCAGTGTTCATGCCACTGAGGGGTCCCCTCCCGCATCAAATTGAGGCCAGACCTGTATAGCCACCAGAGTACATCAGGAGTGACACTGTGTGACTTCCGAAGCTAGATCCTAAGAAGTCTTGGAGCTCACAATTTAATCTCCTGGAATGTCAGTTCTTGGAATGCTCTCTCTTGGATCCCAATGACATGCTGCAATAATCCCACCCCACATGGAAAGGCCATGTCTCAGCACTCCACTTGACCATGGACCCAGCTGAGCTCCCAGCTAACAGCCAGCACTTTCCACCGGCCCTGCAAGGGTGCCATCTTAGAGGCCTGATCCTTTTGGGTCCTTGGATTACTCAGCCTCAGCCGCTGTCTGACTGCCACTACATGCGAGACCCCGGGCGAAAATTGCCCAGATGAGCCCAGCCAACCCACCAGATCAAGAGAGATAATAAGGTATTGTTTTAGGTCGCCGAGTTTTGGAGTGGCTTGTTATGCAACACCAAATAACTGGAACACTGCCTCAGATTCCTTCACAAGTTCTGTGACGCTGAGCTGCTCTCACAAGTCACTCACACTCACCGTGCAAGACTTTGCCTTTTCTTAGCAGAGGCTCACAAACGGTTGGTTTTGTCAGAGATGCCCCAAAACTAAATTTCGAAGTTAGGGTGGTTTTTTTTTTTCCCTGTGACATGAGGAAAGGTTTGCACTAGATATGAAACGATCAAGTTAAATTTTTAAAAATATACCATAAACCTATTTTATAGACTTGGCTCCAAATGCACGTCTGTGACTATGGGTCTGTGGCTCTCATAATCATGTTTTTCAAAGTCATCCTGATTTCAAGTAGTCTTTCCCACAGATCGCATGAATTTTTTGGCAGTTGGAATTCCGCATCCAATCCGCATCTTGCAAGTGGCCTCTCGCACCAAAGAATTGCACAGAAATCCTAGGTCAAGTCACGTTTCCTTTCATAGCGCAAAGAACATAATCCCTGTAACTAATTTTCCAAGGTTGTCACTTTGCTTTCTTCTTTGAATTTAGAATTTTGATCTTTCTGGTCTAGTTGGCCCCACACATTCAAGTAAAGACACTCCCCCCACACAAAACAAGGTCTTGGGTCATGGGAGACCTTGGGTCAGGTTGTTTTGTAACTTATTTTCTTTATGGTTCCCTGGGTTCCTTTTGGAGTTGTTGAATTCCCTTTATGAGTCTTTTTTTTTACTCGCAGATAAACGTATAGGCTTCAACATAGCCATAAGGTAGTATGTCCTATATTCCAGGCACCATGCTAAGTGCTTTAGGCACATTAACTTGTTAATTTTACAGCCGTGTGATACAGGTATTTATTATCCCACTTTAGAGTTGGAAGAACCATGGCCGGGGACAGTGACACGACTCGTTAATACTTCACAGACACTAGGTACCCTGAGCTGGGATCTGAACTTAGGTCCACCTCTCAAGCAGAACGAAACATATCTGCAATCTCACGTATCCAGAAATCACACTGGAGTTATTGAATCACTGGGCAGGAGCTATGGTTTGGCCAAGAGAACTATGTACCCTTGGATATCACTCTGAGGGAAGCACTTACATCTGGGTTTGGAAGATGGCAAAGTGTTGACATTTTCAGACCACTTATTTCCATTAATACAGTTGTTGGCACAATTCTGTATTGTCCAGATAGTACTGGTGGACTTTGTGCCTGATAAGAGTTTATGCCATCTCTAAAATGCACAGATGCTGGAGATTACCCATTCGGGAGCTTTGGACACAGGCGCAACTGACAGTCACGGAGACCCACAAGATTCAATGTCTGGAACTCAGAAGCAGCTGGAATGGGTTAAAAGAGAAGAGCTAAGTAGCAACCAGAATATTTAGGAACTGTCACTAGGAAACTGATCAATGAGCACTGGGGAAAGAATAGGATACAAAACAGAAAAGAATGGGTTCTTGGCATGGGTGTGTGGGTACACCTATGTGCACGTGTGTGTGTGTGTGTGTGTGTGTGTGCATTGGATGGAGTGGGGGCTACTTTCTTACATGAGTCGTTCAAGCTGTCTCCCTTGTAAGCCAGTTGGCTATGCATTTTCTCAGACCAACAGTCCCGC
Organism: Herpailurus yagouaroundi; assembly: GCF_014898765.1. Classification (NCBI taxonomy): domain Eukaryota; kingdom Metazoa; phylum Chordata; class Mammalia; order Carnivora; family Felidae; genus Herpailurus; species Herpailurus yagouaroundi. Next base: position 41,642,262 of record NW_024412377.1, read on the forward strand.
GGAAACTGAGACGGCCTGTCAACCTTGAAATGAGAGTTTATGGTGAAACTCAGGGGTGGGGTGGGTTGTTCTGTTTATCCCTATCTCTTGTCACACCTGCAGTCCTCCATTCCCTCTAGGACGTTGGCCATTTGAAATATGCTCACATTAAGATGACCAACAGTTCTTTGGGAATACAAGCATCTGACTCTCAGAGGCTCAGTTTCCTTATCTGTAAATGTTTGTACCTCCCTCACAGGTGGGGTGGGCTTTGCCGACACAAATACACACACAAGCCATTCTACCCGTTCTATTACCCACAGTTCCTTCAAAAGCAAAGCTAATCCCGTCTTCAGGGGATCATCCTGTACTTCCCAGCGCCTGGTAGAATTCAGAAATTACTCAGGCAGGCTTCCACCTTGGTTTTTGTCTTGAGTCAGATAATAATGGTGTCAGAAGGGTTTCCCTCAGAGGCCCCAGTCCTTGCAAGAGTGGTAACATTAAGCAGCCCCCAGACAGTACAGCTGGGTGGTTGAAATGCCTACCCTGGGAGGGGCCGCCAGTCATGGAAGCCAGTGTCATCGAAGGCTTGTGATTAGAATTAGTGTGACTAATTTCCAATGGAATTGGAGGCTCTTGCAAATTGCTTTTGTAGAAATCATACCCACTGGTGTTCAACCTGCCCTGATTCATTCAGTGCTCACACACAGAAACAGCTGGTATTGGAGAACTCTACAAATACAGCAAATAATCACATGGCACCTGGTCTGAGGCGTGAGGGCATGGACCTCCTCTTGCATTAAAAAGAGGTACGCCGATGACATCATGTTAGTTGCCAAATTTTTCCAGTGTCTAAGAGGAGTGTCACAGAGCAACCCTGAACTCACACAGGTGAGTAGGGTTACCTCAGATGAGGCTCTTCCTTTTCTGATTCTTCCTAAAATGAAAGAGTTGAACCCAGTGGTCTCCAAAGCCCACCAGCTATAACGGTTACCACTTGTATGACATAAAATTCTGTGAGCATTTGTACACATAAGAGGTGATAAGAGGTGACTTAATTGAATATCTACCTGCTTCATAAAATAACCCTGTGAAGTTGATACCATAATATTCCTATTTTAGATGCCAGAATTAAGCTCCAGACTGGTTAAGTGCCTTGTCCAAGATGATGCACAGAATTGGGATTTTAGCCTAAACAGCATAACCCCGAGGTCTAAGCCTTTAACCATTTATAATATTAATGGAAGTACTAATGGACCAGCCATGCATATGAAGGACTCCAGATCCTTCTTTTCTGCATTTCTCCATTTTTATCTATAAACTGTGTGTGTGTCAGCTCTCAGGCATCACCTGGCAGTTGTACGTGTATCACCTACCTCGGTCCTGGCATGTCAACCCTAGACAGGTCCTGGCAGATCACCTAGGCTGAGCGTTCTTAACCCATCATCCTCAGGCATGCATTAAAGGGTCCAGGAACTCTCTGCAGACATGTACAAAATGTGAGTGTGCGTACATAATCCTGAAGGCAGTTCTCATAGATCTCCTCAGATTTTCAAAAGGGCCTATGAACTTTTAGGATCAACTCACCCATTGACAACTGGTAACACTGAGACCCAGAGAGGGAAATGGATTTGCCTATACCACGGCAAGTAGTAATAGAGCTGGGTTCAGACCCCAGAGCCTCCAATCTGGAACCTAAGTCTCTTCGGCTACATCACACCGATCTTACTTGGTACCTGGTTCCCTCTGATGTGCACCAAAGTCTGCCAGAGTCAAGCTGCCTTTATGGGGGTCCCATGCACAGCTCACGGGCTTTGGGTATGGTTTAGGAAACCGTTGTGCTTCATGTATATCTTTGAGTTTAACCTAGGGCCTCTGCATCTCGTTGTTTCTCTTAAGTTCTTATCATTGATCATTACCACTGATCTGCCTGTCTGCTTGTCTGCTCTAGACGAAGACTTAGGTCACGGCACCTCACTCAGACCTGTTTGCCCGTACCTGGCCCATTTCTGGCCTCCATAGATGTTGGTCAGGCATTTGGGTCTTGGTGTTTTGAATTGATCTCTATAGAATGATTTTGATAAAATAAAAAGGAAAATGACAAAAAGTATAAATGGTTTCACTGTAGTATATTGAACATTGATCTTGAAATTAAAATGGTTTAATGAGAGTTAATGAAGAATATTTCTTGACAAAATTTCGGCCATGTCTGCCCTTTAAATGTTTGTAGATAGAAGCATGGAATCAAAGCATCCTCAGTGCCAAGTCACAGAGGTCAAAATGTCTGCCAGGTTAAACAGAAGGGTCAAATGAAAGCTCCGATGTAAGGAGGACAAAATGTCCTGTAGGTGTGTTTGGTAAATAAGGAGGGGATCATTTGCAGGCAATGCCCTGATGAGGCAGGCAAGCTGAACTGATCACTGCCTTTGAAAAGCTCACTTGAAGATCCTAGCAACTAGCAGGGACTACATTCTTCTACGCACGCTTTAACCCTATAAGGTCAATGATGAAGCAGAGCACCAAAGAATAGATATTATGAGTGGGTGAGTGAAGACTTTTCCAAGGCTGCTGGAGGGTTCCTGGAGAATTTCCTTTACTTCCTGAACAAGAGGGGTCTCTTCCGTCTGTGCCTTCCATTTCTGGCGGCCCCAGCAGTTGACTTGCCCCATATCATCTCCAGCACTAGGCAATGGCTCACCCACCAGACCTCTGGCCCACTCACTCTCATGACCTCATCTTCTTTGATGGAGCTGGGGTCAGGGGTGTCCTAGAGCTGGCTCAAACCTACCCCTGAGAGTTAGTTGTTAAGTTTCAGGAACTTCCTGAGTGGGTTGTTAAACATAGCCACTGTTAACAGTTAAATTATACAAAGAATATAAACTTATTATTTAATATATCACATTAAAAAGTGGTCATAAATATTCAAAATTCATCACTTCCTAATTAGCTTAGCAGTTTTTACTGCTATCTGTGCTCTGTAGTTTGTTCACACCCATCATCTCTGTTGGTACAAATGCTAAATATCTTTCCCCGCCTCATACTCGGTGACATCACATTGGTAGCTTGAAATCAGCCAAAGTGGAAGTATTTATACCACAGAAATTTGCAAATGCTATAAATCAGGACTTAATTGATGGCTTCACTGATTGTCTGGAAAGTGGTGCTGATAAAGCATATTGTACTTAAAATGGTCAAGTCTGTAGCCATTCCACCGTGATGAGCACACAAAAAAATGAGGCAATATTCTTTGGATTTCAGCAGAAAAGCCGCTCACACCATTGACAAACAAGTGATTTCAAACCTCCTTCATCTTATTTGCAAAGGAAATATCAGCCAACATTCATATCAAAACTATGTTACCCAGTTGCAACCATAGTTGACCCTAGACACAAGAGTTCCACATAAATCAATGACTGCATTGTCGGAGAATCAACGGACCGTATTAAAATTCACAGTAAAAGTATTCATGTTTATTGTTATTTGTAAATTGTTGCTGCACATCCTTTACCAAAGTAAAATTTATCCTAAACTTGACTATGCATATCCACACACATTTTCTTTTTCAGAGAGCCAGCTGTTAGACACTTACCTCTGATGTCCCTCAGGAGCCCCTCCAGCTCTTCCCACAAGACCACCAGAATCTGCTGCAGCCACCAGGCCTTTAGGCCAAGTGAGGTCATGGTGGGCTCAGGGAAGTACCTGGAAGCTACAGGCCAAAGAAAAGGAAAGCCAGTGTTTACACTAAGGCCTGGCTTCAGAATGGCCTTTGTCTGCCCAGGGACTTTATTTATTTTCCAACGAGCCTAACGCCTTTGACCCCAGCTTGAAGTCAAAGGACAGGAAGAAAGGTCCTTTTCTTTCATGGGGATTGACCACATGGCTTGGCTGGGGAAGAACTACGGGATGCTGTGAAGGCCTGGCCCCGGACCTCCCAGAGCCCTGGAATGACAGCTCATGTTAGGACTGGAAAGAGAATGACCTCGCTTCTTCCTGGTGGCCTCACATCCTGCAGAGTCTCTGTAGGACGTCCATACTCACTCACTCACATACCTCTCGATTCCAGGTCTGTGATGTCCTACAGAGGGCATATTTATTTATTTCGTCATGTTATCCAGGTATAATTTATAGCCTAAATAATGTGTATAATCCATTCATGTATTCATTCATTCATTTGTCCAATAAATCAGTATTGAACAACTTCCGTGGGTCAGGCACTGTTCTCATGCTGTGGGTGCATCAGTGACCCACATAATCTCTGACCGCAGGCACATAAGGTCAAGTGGACGATACGACATTAAGCTGGTTCCACATCCAGTTGGATGCAAACTATAAGTTCCACGTTGTTCTGGGTTGAATTGCTGATCTTCAGGCAAACAAGTACTCTTCTGAAAGTGGGGTACCAAGAGCTAAAATCTTGTGTGAGGTCACACATATGATAAGCAGTAGAGTTGTTCGTTGACACCACCATTCATCCTGGTGAACAAGACCAATCTAGCCGAAGCCCCACAAAATTTAGCAAAAGCTGGGGGACCTGGGTGGCTCAGCCGGTTAAGCATCTGACTTCAGCTCAGGTCATGATCTCACCGTTCATGAGTTTGAGTCCTGCGTTGGGCTCTGTGCTGATGGCTCAGAGCCTGGAGCCTGCTTCAGTCTCTGTGTCTCCCTCTCTCTCTACCTGTCCTCTGTTCACGCTCTATCTCTGTCTCTCTCTCTCTTTCTCTCTCTCAAAAGTGAATAAACATTAAAAAATATTTAGCAGAAGTCTAGCTTCAGTTTTATTCAGTAGCAATATGGACAAGGCTTAGATTTGTATGGTGACTTTACCACTTTCTACCTACAGGACTCTGAGTAAGAGCCCATCTCTTACTTAACCACTCTGAACTTGTTTCCTTATATGCACTATATGAACAACTGTCCTATGCAATTACTTCCTGGGTGGGGAGAGACTGTTGAGAGGAGTCAGTGATATTATGGGAACATACATTTAGCACAGTGTCTGGAGTATGAGTGTTCAAATCTCAGCTGTGAAGGCCAAAATGTTGGAGAAACTTCTCAGAGGATCCTGGTCACCCAGGAGCCCATTGGCTCCATGCGGTCATGGTCTGTGATTACCTTGCTCACTGGAGTATAACCCTAGCACATGAGAGGTATTAAACATTGGTTGTTTGGTTGTTTGGTTGGTTAGTTGGTTAGTTGGTCGGTTGGTTGGAGGGAGGGACTGAGGGAGTAAAGGTGGCTTGTTGCCTCCTTTACTATCCCATGACTCTCCCTCCTAGAACCTCTCACATGTGTACCCAGTCTCCTCCAAGCAGACCAATAGATACTCAAAAGCAGGGACTGGGTTTTTTGCCCTCCATCTCACCACACCCCCAGTTTCTGATTTCCCAAGGAAGGAGTCTGGGGGCTCTAAAACAATACTCTACCCGCTTAGGCCAAAACATACCTTAAACTGTCACCTGTCACCTGGTGCTCTTTATTGCGTAAAACTTCAGCACTGAAGAGATCTCCTGTGATGCTGGGTGAAGAAGCCATGCTTCTAGAAACCAACCGTCCTGCCCCTATATTTCATGGTCACTTCTCCTTAAGACAAAGGGGAACTATCACATGCTCATAAAAGAAATACTTCTCTTGAAGATCCTAAGTTCTAAACAAGCAAATGTGAAACCAAAATTATATGGTTATGAAAAGCACTGATTTTTATGTCAGATAAAACTGGTTTTTAATCTCTGGAAGCATCTTAATGACTTGGAGCCTGGATTCCTTCATCTGGTAAGTGGGGAGAATAACATTTTCTCTCTAGAGCCCTTTGGAGGATCAGATAATATACTGTAGGTGAATTACTTAGCATAATGCCTGCTACAGGACACGTGCTCAGTAACAGACCATGGTTATCCCTGGCCATAACTGCTACCTCTTTGAAAATTAGGAAGACACCAGCACATCTAGGGCAACCCATCCCAAACAAATGAAAAAATTATGCTGATTGGTCTCAATAAACTCCAACTAGGCATCTGCTATGAGTGTTAGCAGCCCTATCACCAAAGTCCCCAGTCACTAATGAACAATAAGCAGGTAGGTTCTGGTCTCAAAAATGTCTCCCTTTCGTAAGGAATAAGAAGGGGTCACAATCTGAGTCCAAAATTTCGTTCGTTCATTTTTTTTTTTTTTTTATGAACCCATTCACCAAATCTTTATTGAGATTCTACCATCTGTTGACATTGGGCACAACTCTGAAAATACAGAGCTGAATGATCCAGACAAGGTCCTTGCCCTCATGGAGTTTCCAATCTACATGGGATGATCTTTCTTAAAGCCACACGGATGGTGTCATGATAAACTGTGATACGTTCCCTGAAGGAAAAGTACAGGGATCCTTGAGTGCATGCAAAAGAGAGAACTTAGTCTAAGGATATTAGAAGAAGGAAAGAGACACAGACTTTATATAACTGGAAAGAAAAGAAAGGAATGCCACAGGACTTGAAAGAGTGCCAGACTATCAGTCTCCGTAATCCCTTAGGACTTTAAAACAACCAAAAGTGCAAATCCCTCCAGGTCATCTGTCTGTTTGGCTATCCTTCCCTCCACCCACCAGAATCCCAAAGCTACATGTTCTAGGACAGACAAAAGTCCATTTTGTTTGTTTCATGAATAGGAGCTGTTCGGTCACCAGGATTATCACGCAGCTGTTATTTAGTCTGTCCTGCGGCAGCTCCCCCGGGAGGAAAGCAGACGTAGCGGGTGTTATTCCTGTCTGGTATGATGTGCAGAGAAGTCAGGGGCGTTCCTACGAGCATCTCTGTGAAACAAATATCTGATACATCTCCAGATGAACAAACAGCAAAAGTCCTCAATTTACGAGAAGGTTCAAGAACAAAGACTCGCCTTCACGCATAACAGTGGATCCATGCAAGGAAGGTAAAGTAGTTGAGAATCAAATACATCATGTTTAACATCATAGTCTAGATCGGAAAGGTCACAATCAAAGACAGAAGACATCATCTATTTTAAAAATCATTTCCACAGATAGGGGCCCCTGGATGGCTCAGTCAGTTAAGAGTCTGACTGTTAGTTTTGGCTCAAGTCATGATTTCACGGCTTCATGGGTTCAAGCCCCGCATTGGGCTCTGTGCTGACCATGCGGAGCCTGCTTGGGATTCCATCTCTCTCTCCCTCTATCTCTGCCCCTCCTCCACTCATGCTTTCTCTGTCTCTCTCAAAGTAAATAAACCAAAAAAACAATTATTTCCACAGATAAATCATCTGTAATAGAATTGTGTAAGCCCAAATAAAAATAAAACAGAAGGTTAAGAAAATAGACAAGGATTTCTAAATACAGGTCCATGAAAAACTGTTTCTAACACTCTTTACCCACAAGAATGAAAGCATCTCAACACGAGCACGGGCTTCTCCACACTATTTGTTTCACAAGACGTACCCGGAGGATGACGGTATTCCCACCAGCTCTCTCATATCAAAAGTAGTAATTCTCCCATGTCTGTGACTGCATTTCTGCCACCGCCTTTCAAGCCACCGGTACCATGATGAGACCTACGAGGCTCCCCGTGGCTGCCTTCCTTGCTCAAGCATCCACAGGCTTCCATTATTGGCTCTGAGCTATCTTGCAAATTCCCTTCCCTCACCCCACTCCTCACCCGGGGTCTTCAAAATCTAATTTATAATTTGTTTTGACCTATCACCACTATGCCTTTGTTACATTTCCTGTTCCTCCTTTCATTTTCCCTTTGGGAAAGGTGGTTAATCATCTCTCTCCTAGACTGTTACTTGACTGGTCAATGAGAACCTCCGTATTTTTCTCAAGACCTCTTAGGATATCGGTTCTCTCCCATCCTGGTCTGGAGTAACTCATTTTTTGACTCACCAGAATCCCCCCATTGATTTCAGCCCAGTATTCCAGCCTGACAAAACAAGTCTTGAACTTGCTCCTGTTGGTAATTACATCAGTGGTGATGTCTGTCCCAGAGATGTGTCACCTGACGTGGACCCATTATATAATGTAATCATTTCATTATCAGAAAGACATGAATTCATATCTCACCCCCACCACTTGCTAACTATAGGCTTGAGCCACTTCCATTCTTTAAACCTCAACGACGATAAGAACAAAAATTGCGTCTTCCTCAAATCGTTGATAGATTACATGACAGAAGTTTTGCATAGGACCTCGTGCATAATACTCACCCAAAAATGTCAACCACTATTTTTATTTTGATGTGTGTGAATTCCCTGGTCCCCGTGAAGCTGTCCAGCAAATGACACATAAGAAAAACAAAGGCCAGAGATCTCTCGTGCTCTTAGAGGCTCCCACCCAGGTCAGTGCTTTTCAAACTGTACGTTAGTGAGCCTGTTAGAAACCAATTTAGCAGGTCATAAGGTGGATGTTTTAAATTTAGAATAGAATAGTTTTTAAATGGATAGAATATATCCGTGCACTTCACGTTGTAAGGACTAAATGGTGTTTTGTCAACCATGAATTTTATATGTTTATGCCTATGTATGCTGGGATACAAAGTAAGATGCATGTAGGGACACGCCCGGGTGGCTCAGTCGGTTTCGTGTCCGACTTCGGCTCAGGTCGTGATCTCGAAGTTCATGAGTTCGAGCCTGGAGCCTGCTTCGGATTCTGTGTCTCCCTCTCTCTCTGCCCCTCCCCTGCTTTCGCTCTGTCTCTCACTCTCTCTTAAAAATAAATAGACATTTGGGGCGCCTGGGTGGCGCAGTCGGTTAAGCGTCCGACTTCAGCCAGGTCACGATCTCGCGGTCTGTGAGTTCGAGCCCCTCGTCGGGCTCTGGGCTGATGGCTCAGAGCCTGGAGCCTGTTTCCGATTCCGTGTCTCCCTCTCTCTCTGCCCCTCCCCTGTTCATGCTCTGTCTCTCTCTGTCCCAAAAATAAATAAAAAACGTTGAAAAAAAATTTTAAAAATAAATAAATAAATAAATAAATAGACATTAAAAAATTTTAAAAAACCACAAAGATACATTTCTTACTGTGTGTCACAGTAAAAAAAAAAAAAGTTTGAAAGCCAGTGCCAGTGCTGCAAGCCAATCCAGAGCTATTATAGACACTCTTCGATACTGTTTTTAGTATTTAAGAAGACATTACTGCCCCCTACTGGAACTCTTGATTTCTCACCGAGAGGGACTACCATAGATTAGCAAAAGCCTAGTTTCTGGGTCCATATGACCTCAGTCATCCTCCCTTTACCCTGTCGGAAGTGCACCCAGAGGGCACGCTTCCGTGGAGCTATCCTGATGCCCTGGGCAATAAGTCAAAGGCAGCCCCAGAAGTGCCAGCTGGAGTTCTCACCTCTAAAATAATTTGGAAGGGGTGCCTGGGTGGCTCAGTAGGTTGAGCACTGAGGTCATGATCTCAGGGGTTGAGAGTTCAAACCCCGCTTTGGGCTCCACGCTGATGGTGCGGAGCCTGCTTGGGCTTTTCACTCTCTCCTGTCTCTCTGTCCCTCCTCCACTCGCGCTTTGTCTCTTTCAAACAAACAAACAAAATCACACATAATGGCTGCACAGAGCCTCCGCCCCCAAAGATAGATGTGTTTCAGCCATTTCCTTGCGTATGAAAAAAAGAAGGAAAACAAATCTCTCAGGTAGCATAGCATTTATACCATGTGCCAGGCACTGTGTGCTGAGTGCTTTTATGTATGCCGTCTGATCTAATTCCGACAGCCCTGGACTCAGAGAACTTAATTAATTTGGTGAAGGTTGCACAGCTAGTGGAAGATTCTAACTCAGCGTGCCTGATGCCCTTGACCTCACCCCGTACTGCTGCCTGGGTGAGGGCAAGTCTTAGTGCCTTGAATTTCCCCTTCCTCTCTTCCCCTTTTCCACCCACCTCAATGGGAGCGATTATCAAAAGGAAAGGAGGTAGGGGCTCCTGGGGGGCCCAGTCAGTTAAGCGTAAGGCTCTTGATTTCAGCTCAGGTTTTGATCTCACGGTTTGTGAAATCGAGCCCCTTGTAGGACTCTGAGCTGACAATACGGAGCCTGCTTGGGGTTTTCTCTCTCTCTCCCTCTCTTTCTGCCTCTCCCTTGCTTGTGCACGCACACATTCACAGGCGTGCATGCTCTCTCTCTCTCTCTCTCTCTCTCTCTCAAAATAAATAGATTTTTTTAAAAAGGGAAGGAGGTCAAAATGGACAAGGTCATGAAAAACAAGGAAAGCCTGAGAAACTATCACAGACCCGAGATGACCAGGGAAACATGACAACTAAATGCAATGTGGTACCCTGGGATTCTGGATCACAAAAAGGACTTTAGTGGGGGAAACTGATGAAGTCCAGATAAAGGCTGGAGTGTGTCATTGCAATAGCCAGGTCCTAATGGGTTTCCCACCTTCCTTCCTGCTGCCCCACCTTCCATTCTCATCTTGCTTCCAGAATCATCTTTCTAACGCACAAACCTGACCCTGTCTCTCTACTGCTTATAACCTTTACATTGGCTCCCCGCTCACCCTCAGGGTGAAGACCAAACCCCTCAAGGTCTGTCTCCAGCTCCCTCTCTAGCATTTTCTCCCACTTCTACTTCTCAACCCCCCTGACTCCACTCCAGCTTTACTGCATTGAACTGCTGTTCGCAGAAAATGCCAGGTCCCCTCCACCCTCTGAATTTAGCTTCACACATGCCCTGTCAACTCCATACCCCCTAACCTACAATTGGAATTTAGCAGATCGATCTCTCTGACTCGGTTTAGATGTCACTTCCTCCAGGAAGTCCTCCCTGATGCCCTGGGTCCTATGCTGGGTTAAGTGCCCTCCCCTGAGTTCCCATAACACCCTGTAATTAGCTCCCACAGAGCTTCCCATCCTGGATCATATTCATATTTTCTCCTTCCTTCTTAGGAAACTGAGCCCCCACCTCCCTGAGGCGGGAAGTACGTGCCACGCACGGCATTAACTAGCACTGACTGTTATTTTGAGGATTTCAGTCCTTTGTGCTGCTTTCTCCATTTCTTTGCTCAAAGAGAACGGTGTTAGCCTGTCTGCAACACTCCCTGCCACTTGTTAATCTTTTTATTGTCAAATAATGCCAGGTCAAGCTTCGGCTGGGCACTTGCTGTGGGCAACAGGACCCAGCTTGAATGTAGTGCATCGTTTTGTTTTCACTGCATTTGTTTTTATTTATGAAATTCTACTTATGGAAAGCAAAACCTGTGTCTGTCTTCTACACAGACCAGTCATCCTTGGTAAAATTAATTTATATGAATAAAGAAAGCAAATCAACTTATAAAAATTTTAATAGGGGCGCCTGGGTGGCTCAGTCAATTGAGCGTCCAACTTCGGCTCAGGTCATGATCTCGCGGTCTGTGAGTTTCAGCCCCTTGCCGGGCTCTGTGCCTGGGATGTGCTTCAGTTTCTATCTCCCTCTCTCTCTGTCTCTCTCTGCCCCTCCCCCACTCATGCTCTGTCTCCGTCTCTGTCTCTCTCTTTCTCTCTCTCTCTCAAAAATAAGTAAACATTAAAAAACATTTTAAGGTTTGACAAATGGTTGTTCAGGCGGTACATAAAGTGAAAATGCAGAGGTTCACACACACATGCATCCCTGCATGAAGGTCGCCCTGAGTGAGAGAGACCCTGTCATTAGTGCTGCTAAGTCCTTGGGTGATGAGATCGCGGGTATTGTTGTCTTTGTCACTAACATCCTGTGTAACTGGGAGAAAATCATTTTTCTATTTCTCAGTTTACTCACCTGTAAAAAGAAGAGAATAAAATGGGATCATAAAAATAAATGATTTCATCTCCCAGATACAAATTTCTTTTCCTGGTCACACAGTATGCAAATAACATTGCTGAGAAGGAACCCAGAGGGGATCATCCTTTTTATATTACAGATCAGAGAATTGCCAGGTATAGAGTTTCAATGACTTGCCCAAGGTCACAATGAAATTTAATGTCAAATCCAAGACCAAAACACAGGTCACCCCACTTCCTGGTGATCTGTTTCTCCCCCTAATTCTGATACTTTCCACTCCTATATACTCCCTTCCCCAGGGAAACTTCTGTCAAAAGAGTTATGTGTTATTTACAAAGCACAAGTAAACACACACACACACACACACACACACGTACATGCACACAGAGACACAATATGAAAACATCTTAAAGTAACAGAGAAGCAAATAAGAAGAGAATAAAAGCAATATTGGATCTCAGAGTGTTAACACTGTTGGGTAGGAAAGAAATGTACCTGAAAGCTGAGAAAACATGTTACAGGGCTTTCCACAATGTTGTAATTCTCTTCTCGTTCTTTATTCAGGTTAGATACAAGCAGCCAGGAGCTGGGGTGGGGGGTGAAGAGGGATCTCACAAGTTTTAGGGGAGGATTAGGATATAGGGGGGTAACTCATTCATTCATTCATCTCTGGCTACTACATATGTACAATAGAATCTGCTTAAATGCAGACCAGATCCGATCACCTCTCCACGCTCTGTGGATTGTGGTGGGAGAGAAAGCTTCAGCATGATTCCAAGAAGGAGAATAGTTAACCATATTGTTTAAAAGGGATTCTTAAACCCTTGTAAAGACCATTTTATTTAGCAGAGCAATTTCATATAGGATCTAGTAACTGCAATGATACAGTGCAATGCTTTTCTCATTTAAAAAATAATCCTACCCCTCTTCTTTGGAAATATGTTGAACATTTTTATAACTGATCTGGTTAGAGGCAGATTTCCCAGGTATACAGATGAACCAAAGTGCACAGAATCAGATAATTTTAACCAAAATTCCCAATGAAATATAAAATGGGTAGGTATAATGCCCTTCACTTAAAAATAAATAAATTTGATAGATATAGATATGAATAGAGATAGAAACAGAGATAGAGAGACGGAGATGATAGAGATAGAGACAGATTTGCAGCAATTAAAAAAGATCTGGAGAAACAGTAGCTCGTGTGGGAAAAGATGTCAATGAATCAAAAGCTCAATGTGAGCCAGTGGTAAGATGCGGGTGCTGGAGAGAAGAAAAATCTTAATGCAACATTAAAATACAACACTAAATTACATTATGCACAGTGATGGCCCTCTCTGCTCTCCCACAAGCCAGTACCAAAGCCTGGTGCATTGTGGGAAGCACACTTTCAGAGGAGCTGAAACTGGCGTCTGGCCAGAGGGCAGTAATAGGTCAGTGGGAAAAGGGAAAGGGGCTGTAACCTGAGACAAATGAGGAATGGTTCATGGCATGGGTTCCAGGGCCAAGCAAGCTTTCTCCAAAATAAGATGCGGAACTGTCCTGGAATGTATGTGTCCCCGTCCATCTCCCAGGAATGTTGTTGAAAGGGTGCTGCCTGGGAGGTTGGACCCATCCACAACATCCCTCCCTTGTTCGGGGATTTTACGGTTTGTGGTGGGAACCAAATCACATCTATTCTACACGGTCATGGATTAAGTCACTTCATTTCCTTCCCGGAGAAGAATATTCTAGAACGGAGTGCATTTTGGCAACCAACCAAGCTCCTAAAAGAAAATAAGATGTACCGATGTGTAGATGACCTTGGTGACTAGAAGACGAAATGTCGACTCAACTCGTTCCCAACCCACTACGCTATCAACCATCTGGTCGGCCCAAAAAGCTAGAAATTAAGGGCCCAGCGTCTGACAGTAAAATCTAAGCTGCTGGGCATCAGATGGCAAGCCTATGGCTAGATCTTCTTGAATGTTCCCACATCTCCGAACAAGAGTGAACCTCCTGTATCAGGATAGCCTGAATGGCCCATCCAAGAAATGTAGGTACCAGGGGCATCTCCCAGACGTCCTGAGTTAGAATTATTGGAGCAGGAACCAGAAGGTTCATTTGCAGCAAGTTCTTTTGAACTTGAAAGGTGATTCTTTGGCACATTTTCTGAGAACCATGGTTTCAGACTAGTGTTTATCATGCTTTAGTGTGCATTAGAATCACCTGGAGAGCAAGGCAAAAACTAGGGCTCCGGGACTCCGGAGATTCTGATTCAGAGGTCTCAGGTGGGCCCCAGAATTTGCGTTTCAGACAATTTCACAGGTAAGGCTGACACGGCGGGTCCAGTGGGTGGACCATACTCGGAGTTCACTGCCTTAGGGAATTCCTGATTTCGTTATCAAATAGCTCAGATACTGTGGTAAGCAGCTTCTGGAAGGCCCCCAGTGATTCCTTGCCTCCTGGAAGTCACACCCTTGGTATATATATCCCTCCCTTTTTGTGTGGGCTATAGACCTAGCGACTCCCTTATAATGAAGAGACCAGGCAAAACTAATTGGATGTCACTTCTGAGGTGAGCTTATGAGAAGACTCCCTTCTCTCACTCGGTTCTCACTGTCTTGCTCTCTGATGAAGCAGGCTGCCATGCTGTGAGCTGTCCTGTGGAGAGGTCACATGGAAGGGAACCGGGGGCAGCCTCCCGGCCAACAGCGAGCAAGGAACTGACCCCTGCCAACAGCGGTGTGAGTGAATTGGGAAGTGGAGCCCTCCGCCAGCGAAGCTGGAAAAGACAGCAACTGATGCATTCATTGTAGCCTTGTGAGCCACCAGCTAAGCCACACTCCAGGTCCTGACTTCCTATAGAAACTGTAGGATGATGGATGTTTCAAGCCACCGTATGTGTTTTATGCAGTGATAGACAACTCATAGAGATGCTTTGTCAAGGAGCTACCCCGAAATCCATACGACACCTTGGTATTTAACCCATCCTTCAAGCCTCCCATCTCATCTCTCTCTATTAGAAAGGAGACTGATGTGTATGCATGTAGATGAGCAATATTTAATAATATACACTCTTCCGAAGGAATTTACGTCATCGTCTTCTTAGTGTTCAATGTTTAAGCCTTGGCCCTTGGGGAGGCTCCCGGAGTTTCCAGGCGGTTACGGAGGAGCAGAGCATGGGGCAGGAGGGAGAGGGGGATCCGCATCAGACCCCAGGCCCTGTGTGTTGAGCTGGCCGTCCTGGGGCTGTCGTTTGAGCTAAGAGCATGGTGAATTCCCACCTGCCAGTCCCTGCGAGCAAGAGGAGTGACACCCTCTTTGGCTGGCAAAAGAAAGAAATTTGCAGTTTCTCTGCTGGCGAGAGGAGAGGGTCTTTCCCTGAGAACAGTCAGTGAAGGGAACAAAGTCCAATCTGCTTGCCTTCTCTCCAGAGCAGCGCCTGATTTCCTCACAGCAGTGGAGGGGGGGGGGGGGGAGGAGGGGGCGGGGAGGAGAGAGGTTGCCCCCTCAGGACAAGGGTTCTCATTTTCTCTAGAACGTTGTGTTGAGAAAGTGCGTTTCAGAGGCTGTATGTGGGGAAGGGCCGCAGTCCGCTGAAAAGGCTCTAGACACAACCCCTGACACAAAGCCAGGACCTCCAGTCCCTGCTCTGTCATCCACTCCTGGTGTGGCCGACCCCAAATGAGCCCCTCCCTCTGGGCGGTGCTAGTCTCATTGTAAGATGAGGGGGCTGGGCCAGGTGATGATGCAGACCTTCCAGATGGGTGTCCTGGAGCCCAGGGCAGGGAGGCAGCTTCTGGCCATGGCCACTGGTCGGATGTAGGACAGCCCTCCTCAGAGGGCCAGGCCTCCCCCGCTCAGCCACCGCGCCCTCTCTGAGGAGCGCCCCGAGGGGCTGCTGTGCCACAGGGGGCTCCGGCAGACGTTGTCCAACCTGCTCCTAATGGTGTCCTGCAGCTCCTGGTCACCCAGCAGGACCGCCGCTGCCAGGGCCAGCCAGAAGTATTCGCTGGCATCGTGGGCATCCTAACCCCATGACGTGGGGACAGAGAAGAGACAGCAGTGAGCAGACATCTCCAGGGGAGGCCAAGAGGCAGTGACGGGAACTCAGAACTCCAGATTCTGTCTACCCCAAGTACGTTCCCACCCCCTTCTCCTGGTTCCTGGGGGACCAGTGACATTGCTACCTCCAGTAGCCCTCCACGCCAGGTGGCACCTCACCCAGGCTCAGCCGATCGTGAAGCAGCAGCATCCTGGGCACAGTGCCTCGGGGATTCCTAAATGACTCAAGCTGACCTACCCCAGCCACTCCCTGGGACCTCTCAGTGTGACCTAATGGAGAAAATGTCCCTCACCCTTGGAGACGTGGGCGTAAGCCTGCCAATAGCTGGACGGGAAGGACACCAAGAAACAGAGAGAAGCAGAAACATACAGAGCCAAGAGATACAAGAAAAGGTGAGGAAATCCATGATGACATTGGAGCGCCAGCCTCCAGAACTACCTGGAACTCCTAAATTTATCCTTGAACTTCCCAGTTCCTGGAGCCAGTAAATTGCCTCTTTTGCATAAGCTAATTTGAGTTGAGTTCTTCCCCCCTTGCAATCTCTGGAACTGCTGGTCGAGTCAATCAGACTGTCTGCACTGTGTCCCTGAACCACTTCCGGGGAGCTATGGGACAGAGGCAAGATGGCCTCTGCCATCTCCACCACCCCGTTGTCGTCCCTTCCTGCATGGTACGAATGAGGAACAGATGCTTCTTTGGGTGAGATTCAAAACGGCAGTCTGGTTCCCATTAACCCTCATAAGTCAATAATTAATTCAGGCCAGAAACAACTTCTGGCAAATAAGAAACGGACAGCAGAGCCGCGCTGAGGATCCCCTGGGGGCCAAACACAGGCGTGACTCAGAACAATATTAAGAGATTAAGGGCTGTGCTGGTGCAGACAGGGACCTCTGGTAAAGGGAAGCCAATGCTGGGGGCAAAGTTCAAGGGCCAGAATTGTAGCAGAGACTTTCAGACCACCAATACAGTTCTAGAAGTGACTGGAAAAACAAGCTCTGAATTCAGCTCCAGCAGAGCAAACAGGAGTCAGGGCTAAGGCCTCGCGAGGACGGAGGCGTGCCTACATTCGGAGATCCCACCTCGCTCTCTCAGTCGTGTCAACGCGTACCCAGATTTGTCCTAGAGTTGTATAGAACTTTATAAGAAGCGCGTTGCAACTGGCTAGTTAATCCATAATATTTTGAAGACGCACAGTTGAACGTTAATGTTGTTTTTTAAAAAAAACTTTTTTTAATGTTTATTTCTTTTTGAGAGAGACAGAGACAGAATGCGAGTGGGTTAGGGGCAGAGAGAGAGGGAGACACAGAATCCAGAGCAGGCTCCAGGCTCCAGGCTCCAGGCTCCGAGCTATCAGCGGGGCTCGAACTCACGAGCTGTGAGACCATGACCTGAGGCCCAAGTCGGACGCTTAACCGACTGAGCTGCTCAGGCGCCCCAAACACTGATTTTGATTTTAATGTGGGAGTCTCCAGCTCTTTTGTATCTTGTGTATGTCCATCGGCCCCTGAGGAACTCACATGCACTAGGCCATGTCCCCATTGTACCTAACAGATAAAGCGGCTACGGAAATCAGAGCAGGGCAAGGAGAAAGAGTAGCTCGAGCTATGATCCGTCTCCTCAGCGGACAGGAGCACGTTTGAGGTCTCCCATGGGGCTAGGCAGCAAAGAACCATCGTGTTCCCAGATGAGTCACCACCCCCCTCCACCCTGTGAGATATGACTCCCCATCTTGGCCCACTCAACTGTGCCCTGAAGGCTAAGGGTCAGGGAAGAGTGGGGTTGGATGGTAGCTGTCACACAACCTCGTACGCCAGCACGGCTCTTACCTTCAGCTGGTAGAAGGTGAGTCGGCCCAGGCGATAATATACCTTCGCATAGTACAGGGCCTCCTTGGGACTCTGCAGCCAGGGTGGGCAGAGGGACAGAGTCTTCAGGTAGCAGTCTTCAGCCATCTCATACATGCTCAGGGAATAGTACACCGTAGCCAGGCGGTGAAAGGCCACCAGCTCCTGCTTCTGATCTCCTAGGAATTGGAAGACTGAGGGAGAGATCGTGCAGCCAACACCTGACGGCATCCGTCCACGCACCCAGTCTGTGCTGTTTTTTGAAGGTCTTCTGGGGATCAGGGGCGGTGCTTGGGATATACGGAACAGGGCAGAAGAGATCCCTGCCCCCGTGAGGTTTCTCGCCTCACAGGACACAGATGCCCCTTAAATAATCTCACAAACAAAACTAACACTACACCTGCGGTAAGTGACGCAAAAGGCAACACGGGGCTCTGGGCGGGACTGATGAGAGCACGTGTGCCCGTCATGACTTCCTGGGACGATTTCCTGAAGGAAACTTTTTCTTTATTACAGAGGTGACTGTAACTCAAGATTCTGGGAGATAGTGATTTCCAAATCCCTGTAATGAAACATGGTGGCAAGTCTAGCTTGATGCAGTGGCTAAGGATTCTTTGCAACGAATGACTCTGTAGTGCGAACGTCTTCTCCCTTGAAAGTCTCCCCCTTCAGAGAAGCCCCGGGGGGCTGCCACCGGCATCAGTCACCCTCTGGCTTTTACCACCATCTCCAGGTCTCAGATTACTACAAAGACCTGCTCACATTTAAACCCATGCTTTAGAACCTCCATTTCTAATGGGTTTATGATTTGTTGTTTGGGGTTTGGGCGGGTCTGTCGTTTTAATAACCAACTCCTTTAATACCAAGGGGCCTTTTAAAGAGAACAAAGGCTTCCCGTTGTGTTTTTGGAATATTTGCAAGGTGGCTCTTTGATGCAATCTAAAAAACACCACTTTTTAGGCTTCGAAGAACCAAACGCCAACAAGAAAAGAAAAAATCCAAGGGAGAGAAAATTCTCTGATATGGAAAAATCCAGTCATGGGGAAGTGCACAAAAGGGGATATAGCCTGCTTTCAGCTTCTGCCCAGGGAAGGAGAAAGAACTCTCAGAGAGGGAGCTGCCTGGGGCTCCCAAGGCCTCTGCCGAGCTAGCGGTCACTCAGATAAGATTTTCTGCAGTAAAGAAAAAGGTAGGAAAAGGAGACAGAGCTCTGAAGTGCAATTAAGACACAATAAAGTCCAGTGCCATCCACGTCTCAGGCCCTTGAGAATGCCCAGAAGTCCCTCCAAGCATCCTCGCTGAAGACTCCATTTGCCCCTACATCTAATCAAGCCTTCTCTCATCAAACCTGCTTTTCCTCAACACCAACATTCAAGATGAGGGTGGGGTTTTTTTTTTTCATCTTTTTTTTTTTTATTATTCCGCCTTTTTTCTGTTTTGATGGCTCACATTGTTTCCCACTAGCTTCTGTGATAATTGCAAACTATTTCAGCCCCTTAGTGAGTGAAGTTAATGGGAATCTGACCTTCATCTACATTTCAATTCCGCAGGGAAAAATGTGCTTTTGACTAACAATCAACCAATTAAAAATGTAGGGCAGAGGCCCTTGGTAACAGGGGCACTGCCTGTGCGGGGGATACGATACCATTTACCCCATACCGGGGAGTAATACCAATGGTGGTGTGATAATCAGGGTGACACAGGTAATGCTTATCTAGGACTTAGGTACCAAGCGCGGAAGCGCTGTGCTGCTGGTTCTACATGGATAATCATGGGTCTTCATAACAACTACATGAGGTGGGTGCTATGTTTAAGCCTTATTTCCCTATGACACACTTGAGGCGTATAGACATTAAGCAGCTTGCTTACAACTAAGATCTCCCGACAGTTGGATCCGGGATTGGAACCCACACAGTCTGACTCCAGAGCCTTTGCTGTTACTTGCTTTGTTTTCCGCCCCCCCCCGGGCCCCCCCCACCCCCCCCCCACCCCCCCCCGCCCAGGATAAGCTTTCAGCCCGCCCATTCAACACGCCAGACCATCCGGATCACTCACCTATGCCTGTGCTGAGTCTGGCTGCCAGAGTGGCAAACTCCAGAGCCTTCTCGTAGCCTTCCAGACTGATCTGCAGCTCCGTCAGCTTGTTGAAAACCCGGAGCTCCGTTCTCACCGCCTTCATCCTCCTCGCTAAAGGGACAGCCCCAGCCTGGGAAGAGAGGCACACGGAGGCCTAGTCTAGCTAAAAATCATCGGTACAGACCGCACTCCAGGCGCTTACGCTGTGCTGGTGGGGTTGGGGGGCCGCCACGCGTGGCTTTTCCCAGCTCGCCCTCCTGGTCCTTGCTCTTGGTCGCTCTGCCCAGATTCTAGAGGTAGGAGAACTGTAAAGGTCATCAGGCCTCCCGAGACTAGAAAAGCCGAGATGGGGAAAAGGAAGATGACCTATCTCAGGGCCACATGGGAACTTATTCACGTCCCAGTTCACAGGCTCCCTTGGCACCCGCGGCAGTCTGTGGAATTCACACGTGCTGTCTGAGAGCGCCCAATAAATGGCCATTTCCGTTATTTTTATGACGATCGAATTTTAGGCAGGTCACTTCATCTCTCTCGACTTAATTCTCTCATCTATGAAGTGCATATGACGACGCGCACCTCAACGGTCAGGGACATACTCCACGCTCTCCTCACCCCTAGCTCGGTGCCCAGCACATAGTGGGTGTTCGATAAATGTTTGTTGACTGAAGAAAGAGCTGAACAAGCAAACGAATGAATAAGAGAAATTTTAGGGTCAAACAAGATAATAAGCTTTCCAGACTTCACCGAACAACCATTATGATTTTGACACATCTGCTTCGCATCTGCAGGATCACTTAATTACAATTATTTTTTGAGCCAACGCTCTGCCTCAACTTTTGCGATAATGAATTCATGGGTTTGATGAGCTGGTGTTACACATGTTTAATATTTTAAATGTATTTTAATGCCCACTTAATAAAAACATAGTAAAACACAAGCGTTCATCCCTGGACCAATCATCTCCCCACCGTGCCCCCACTGGTACCCGGGAACATTCTGGTAAACACACAAGTGAGCCAGAAACCATAAAGCACCACTCACCCAAGAGATGCAATTATTTTTGCGTGTTTTGCCAGAAAAGATAATTTATCAAGCCTAGGAATGACAGAATTTATCAACTCCTTCTTTGGGGGCTTGTGGATTGAAGAAAGGAAGACCACATAGGCACTGAATGAGGAACGAAAGGAAAAGGAATAACAGGAAGAGAGGGGAAAGGGGCCCCAGGCCTTGTGGCCCTGGCACGTTTGTGCCAGCGCCTGGCTGGCCTGGCTGGACTTACCCGGTAATACTCCACCGCACGGTGCCTGTGGCGGGTCCCATTGAAGAACACATCGCCCGCTTCTTCATAGAGTTTGAGAGCCAGGGAGGGCTCTTCGGACTTCAGGGCTTTCTGGATGGCTGCCTGGACGGGACAGAGACATCTGTCAAAGGCAGAGAAGACTTCCAAACGGCCACAGGACCGGCAGGCGCGAGGTCCTGGCCACCTGGTTCAACTCTCGGCTCACATCTTCTGAACGTTGAATTGTGGTCCACACTCACGGGGCTGGTAAGAAGACTTTGAGATTCCCTAGTCTGCCATTTCCCCATCGTGGCATGAGAGATTACTTGGGGAGCCCTTGAGATGATTTTTTTAGCAGTACGGAGACAAGCATTTTGTGTTTCAATAGTTAAGTATTTATTTTAATATGTTTTAGGAGAGATGAATAATGCATCCAAATCTGTGCTTTCAGATAGTGTGATTCAGTGTAAAAAGCTCTAATTGATCAAATCGAGTTGATCTGAAGTTGAGTCAAAGAAAATAATAACGGTACAGGCAATACATAAACGTGGCAAAACCATTAACTTCATACACACATGACTGGAGTTTGGAAAACAGCCATCTCATCCAACACCTACACTTTGCAGACGGTTTGGAGAAACCGAGGCTCAGAAAGAATAAGGAAAACTCTCTACATTTACATAATAGTTACTGCCAAAGAAATGCTAGTGTCTTCCAGCGTGATACCCTTCCCCTGGCTCCCACGACCTCTCTATCTCTAGCCAGTGATTCCACGTTGCATGTAAACAAAACTTAGTGAGGAAGCTGAAGAATGTACCACAGCGTCTGCAGCCCAGCTATGGGACCTCAGAGGGCCTGAGGTTGAGAACAACTCTGCAGAAAATCAGGTCTGGGGTTGCGTGGGCCTGAGACCAGGGCTGGCCAATGGGTCCCTGGGGAAGACCCGGCAATAATTGTTATTGCCTTGCTGCACAGAGAAACAGGTGGGGAGACGGAATCCGGGAATCAGGGGGCTCTGCCGGCCGAGCAAATGCACACCCCAGACAGCCGCCCCTGGGCCTCGTGTCCTGGAGAGTGAAAGGCAAGGCCGAATTGTCTGCTCTCTGAAAAAGCTTCCAGCTCTAAAGTCCCACGGCAGGAGAGCATGGAGGCTGAGAGTGAAGGCTTTGTGTCACACGGCCCGTGGGCAGTTTTCACAGCTTACCAGCCGTATCACCTTGGGCAAGTTACTCAGCCTCATTGAGCCACATCCGTGAAATGGGAACTGGAGTAGACACTCCTGCTGTATTCGGAACGAGGGTTAAACTACAGCAGGTATGTGATGTGTTTGCACAGTGAGCATGCGCTCACTGTTAACATAACCATCATTAAGTCTCGGCGGAAGTGACTTTGTGTGGGTTTAAGTAATAAGGGGAATAAAAAGGGAGAAAAATAAGAAAAGGGAAGGAAGAAAAGCTAAATGACATGTTTCCAATGAAACAAATGATGTATACCATCATAACGTCGGCACTGTGCAGATAATAGCAATGATGATGACGATAATAAAAATAAAATGCCATTTATTAAGAATTCACTAAGTCCCAAGCATTTAGTAAATGCTTGCTTTGTATATGCATTTCCTACACAAGTGACACACATACTCCTTACCCTTAGAGATGGGGTTTACCCATGAAGAAACCGAGGCCCTGTGATGTGGCCGGTGCAGCCAGGCCAAGGTCACGCGGTCCATACTTGATGGCTCTGTGACCGGATTCCAGGCTGTCTGTCTGCAAAGCCCCGGCCTTTCATCACTACACTGTCCCATATCTCAGGCATTAAAGGGATGCAAACAAAAAGACTGGAAGAGGACAATAACGTTAACACCCTGCACTCATCAACCTCGCCTCATATTGCCGCAAAACCCCGGAAGTCAAGGTTTGTGTTGAGATTAGCAGAGATCGATCGTGACACGACAGATGAGCGGCTCTCCTGCCACATTCTTTGAGAGCCCACACGTCCCTATGGGACTCAGGGACCGGCCACCTGTCACCAGACCACTCTGGGCTCCATCTTGTGTCCAGGGGACATCCCAGCGTCACCCCTCCCTCCCAGGGCTCAGCATGGACATCACCTCTCTCCAGCTGGTCGCTTTGGAGGGTACGCTGTCTCCCCAGATGACCCAAGGGGGCAGGTGGGCTCTGCAGGAGACTTACCTGCAGGTACAGCTCCACCAGATCATCTTCCTGCATGAGGTAGTGGAGTCGTCCAGCTCCGAGCCAGGCCTCGGCAGCCTTGTCTTTCGCCCCCAGGTCGATGAAGATACGCAGGCTCTCCTTGATGCAGGTGAGAGATCTCCTGAGAGACCTGGGTTGGGGGAGCGGGCAGACATGGAACCATTAGGTGTGAGTCAAGGGCCCCCTCAAAGGGGCCTCGGAGTCACTCAGCACAGGAAGAAACTGAGGCTCTGGGAGGGAGCGACCCTCCAGATTGTCCAGGACCAGATTGTCCCTGGTCACATGGAGAGATCAGAGGCCTGGCTCAGCTTCAAACATCTGTGTGAACTTGAGAAAGTATAGAAGCTTTCTGTGCCTTAGTTTTCCCATCTGTAAAATGGGGGTGTCATTGTACCTGCCTCCGAGGGTTATTGGGAGGATTCAGTGAGATGGTGAAGCTGGAATGCTCGGATGGAGAAACAGTGTAACAGTGATGAATATTCACAGGTTAGTTATCAGAGTCGTTATCAGGGCCCATGGCCCACATCCATCTTTTGGATGTTACACCGTAACATTTTTTGCCATAAGCACCTAACACACAGTGGATACCAAACGCATATTTATTAAATAAAAGCACGAATGAATGAGCACAGTGGTAACTTTACATCATCAAAAAGATTTAGATGTTTTGTTTGAGAAGAAAAATCGAACAAGGGCAACAAGTCTTAAAAGGTTGGTGTTTATCGGAGGACTCGAATTATCTGGAAAATTGTCTTACATCCGAAACTCTTCCCCCATGACAGGGACTAAAGAAGAAATGTCGCACAGGCTACGTAGTGTGGCACAGATTCGGAATTCCAGAACAAGAAGGAACACGGGGCATCATCTAGATAGTATTTCTCCATTCCAGCAGCAATTATCACCCAGAAGCTTTTTAAACACACATACACAGGCAAAGTGACCCCAAGGTGTTGACATGCCATGCTAGGCCTGGGACACTGTGGGAGGATTTAGTCAAGGCTCGATAGTGACTTCACTGTGTAACCTGGGTTGAAACTTGGAGATCCAGCCCAGTCCCTTATGTTATAGAGGAAACAGGCCAAGAGTGGGAAGTAATTTGCACGCGATTGCACAACACATTGGGGGAAACTCCAAGGCCAAAACTCCCTTCTCCTGAGTCCTGGCCCAGAACTCATTTCACAGCACCCACATTCCTCTGAGACTCGTGGCCCTCCTGCAGCAGCATTATCTGGGAGCTTATTAAGAATACAGACTCCTAGGGGCGCCTGGGTGGCTCAGTCGGTTAAGCGTCCGACTTCAGCTCAGGTCGTGATCTCGCGCTCCGTGAGTTCGAGCCCCGCGTCGGGCTCTGTGCTGACAGCTCAGAGCCTGGAGCCTGTTTCAGATTCTGTGTCTCCCTCTCTCTGACCCTCCCCCGTTCATGCTCTGTCTCTCTCTGTCTCAAAAATAAATAAATAAACATTAAAAAAAATTTTTTAAAGAATACAGACTCCTAGAGCTACCTCAGACTCACTAAGTCCAAATCGTGGCAGGTGCAAGCTCCGAATCTGGATTCTTAATGCACCCAGGTGCACCCTAACACACCCTAATAACCCAGGGGTTATGTCCACGCACATCAAAATCTGAGAACAACTACTCCAAACCATAAAGATCCTTCTAGAAACACGGATCATCATCAACCAAGTGTATGCACAGTTAGGAGGTCCTCATCAAACGTGGTTACCATCTCATCATTGTGCACAGTGATGAAAACAAGCATTGCCTTTGACTAATGAGGCCCTGGTTCGTGTTGGCAACGAGGCAGCTACTGGCCTTCTGGAGAAAGTGCCAGGCATTTGGCCCTTGCAACTCCTGAGAAGAAAGAACTCGGGTTTCCCCCCACTGCCCAGCTCTTGATAGGGCATTCAGGATGGGCACAGGCCACCCTCTCTCAAGTATTAGAATGTCAGACTGTGACATTCTCCTGGCTGTGAGCTGAGAAGCTGCACATAGTGCTGAGCTGGTCACCAGCCTGCCTGGCTGAGCTAGGATAAACAGGGGCCCCATCTTCTCTCACCCGCTCCGCACCCCCACCCCAGACCTCAAGCAGAGTTTCCAAGCCCCGCTCTCCCCACTCCCACTGGAACAGTTGATGAAGACAGGACTCCTACATCTCATCCTCCTATTCCCTCCTCTGTTTTTGTTTATTACTGTTTGCTGTCCTGGGAGACCCTTAAGCTATGGTTGTTTTCTCCAGACCCCCAGGGACCAAGACGTGGGTTATTACAAAGAAGCCGATCGCAGAAGAGGAATGGAACTTTGCTTCTTAGACCTTTTCTCTCCGAGCTCACTATGACTGTGGATGAGCCATCAGGATTTCTCTCCAAGAAACACCCCACAGGGGAAGGCAGGACTTACAGAAACCTAACTGCTCACACAGCACCATCAAGACTCCTCGTGCATACAGGGTTTCCCAGAGACCACTGCCTGCCTCCAAGACGTACATCTGATCCGTGACGCCCAGTGAAAACAAGTGCCCGAAGGTCTGAAAATGGAAGGTGGTTTCCAGCCTCCTTGGTCCTATCCTGTCACCCATCACTGCCCAGTTGTTTGCCTATGCCAGTGGCTGTGCTCCATCACTCACCTGATGAGCCACTGGCTTGGCCTGGAATGGCCCAGCATTCCAGTTCCATCAGCCACCACCTGCAGCCCCTAGGTGTGGCTTAGCTCCCAAATCAAAAGAAGTAAGGAGCCTGGCTGGTGGGACAGCATCTGATCAGCCTTGATCCCGAGCGTCATGCTCTTCCGGGCCACCTATTGCCAAGGCTTTGCCTGAGTATCTCTCCTCCTCTCCAATCTTGAGTCCTCTGTTTCCCATTTTTCCTGCCCCTGAAGTTCATTCTCTACAGCTGAGTCCTTGTTCCTTCCTTCCCACCTGGACATCAGCCATGAACTTGTGGCCAAGTGACTCTCATGCACCTGCATTCCCAGACTTCCTCTTTCCATCCCCTGCTGGGGCTTTCCAGATCCCTGCCCTGCCTGAATGAGTGTCTGACCTCTGGCCCAGCCTCCACTCATTGGTCCTGCCCTGTTTCCACAATAAGACCGGCCACTCACCGAGGGTTGACCCATGCCAGGTGTTGGGATATGAATTTTAATGTCCATTCTGTCATTTAAACCTCAGAAACATTAAGCCATGAGGGATCTTAGCCCATTGTGCAAATAAAGAAACTCAGAGGGTTTTTTTTTTTTTTTTTAATTTGTCCAAGTTGGCACTGTTCATTTCTAAAGATTTAGGTTGAGCCCTCTGCTGTTTGGTCTTGTAATACGTGACAGTAATCATTCCCTGACATTTATTGAGCACCTGACATGCCTTATCTCACTTAATCATCAAAACAGCCCTACGCAGCTAGTCCCGGTATTATATCCACTTTACGAATAGGGAAAAATAAGGCTCAGAAAGGGTAAGTGACAGGGACCAGGTAATAGACGTTGTTTAAACCAGAGTCTGGGGCGCCTGGGTGGCTCAGTCGGTTGGGTTGCTGACTTCGGCTCAGGTCATGATCTCGCGGTCCGTGAGTTCGAGCCCCACGTCGGGCTCTGTGCTGACGGCTCAGAGCCTGGAGCCTGCTTCGGATTCTGTGTCTCCCTCTCTCTCTGACCCTCCCCCATTCATGCTCTGTCTCTCTCTGTCTCAAAAATAGATAAACGTTAAACCAGAGTCTAACCCTGACAATCTGACTCCAGAACCCCACACACACCCTCAAGCAGCGCTCAGTCTCGGGCTCAGAAATCAGCACAGGGGAGGGCTTCTGCTTTTTTTTTAACTCCTTTAACAACCTAGAAGTTTGGGAAGAGCATAAGCTACTTCCAGCCTCGAACAAGGTTTCCTCACCTGCCAAAGGAGGGGTGATGATGTACGTCCCAGCCTCGTGATCACATGACACGTCAGTGAGAGCAGTGCCTCCCTCGTTCAGGGTTACAGAAATGTTCGTGGTTGGTTGTATTAGTTACACCGAAAACCAAATGGCGAAGCGTTTCTTTGTTCATTCCACAGGAGTAAGAATAAGGAATACTGACTTCCAGCGACTATTCTATCCACACGCAAAGAATTACTTCGTGAAGACTTGTTGCATACAGGCATGTCTTCTTTCTAAAAATAACATGCACATCCTTGGTGGCCCTTACCACAATTCATAGGATACCTTCGGCAAATATGTATGTGAATATTGTCAATATCTTGAACTGTAAGCATGGTGAGCTCAGGGACTATAGCTCTCTGTCAGGTTTTTGGGCTATAATAAACGCCCAGTGAACATTTGTCGGCTGGGTTCAATAGAGCCTCAAAATTCCCATGGGTCCCACCTGGTTCAGTACAAGGCACAGTCTGTACTATGTCACCTGAAGACAGAAAACAAGATGCCCAAGGGCCCTGCCCACGGAGAGACTGGAAACACTAGGTCTTGTAGCTGTCACCCTGGAGGCAGAGATAGCAAGACCCCGACAGTCCTGGACAAAGGGACAGCAAAGTATTCCAAGGCAAACGCCCAAAGGCTGGGCCGCAGCTTCCTCCGTCTGTATGCCCTCACCTACCATCCTCCACCTCTAAACCCTAGAGAAAACTTTTCGAATAGGAGGAAGTGACATGAGTAGAAAGGGAGCATGAGACAGCGAAACCACCATAAATGGAGGCATCCGGGATCTGAGCTACTACCGGTGAAACCACGTGGGTCAGCAGCCAGGACTCTCTGGAGCAGGCAGGGGTCAGACCAGATGAACAGTGAGGCCCTGCTCATCCATACAACTCCTGGAGCCTTCACGCTATAACCATCCACACGAACAGTTTATCTGGGGGGGAAATTGCTGACCAAACAGGCAGAATACATACAGAGTGGTTACGAACATGGACTCTAGACCGGGGGTTGGCACACTATGGCTCATGAGCCAATGCAGCCTTCTCCTGCTTTTGTAAACCAAATCTCAGTGAACCCAGCCGCACTCCCTCCCACACATAGTCTACGGCTGTTTTCACAAGGCAACGCAACCTCAGCGTCGTCGTGACCGGGACCACATGGCCACCAAGCCTAAAACACTTCCCGTCTGACCTTTAACAAAAAGTTTGCCAACCCCTGTGCTAGACTCAACCTGGGTATCAACCCCGACTGCGCAGCTTCAAATTACTTGGCTTCCTTCGTTCTCAGTTCCCACAGGTCTTTGTGGATATTTGTGCAGTTATCCTGAGATGACACGTATCTTGGTAAACGCTGCATGCTCGCCATGAAGGCCTTTAGCTACTATTCCGGCCACCGTTTCTATTATGGCTGCCCGCTGTGCCAGTCCGGAGGCCCTCCCCAGCCCAGCCCACCTCCGCATCCCCTCCTAGGGGACAGGCCGAAGGCCTCTCTCTCCCTTACTACCCATATCCACTTGAACACCAAACTTCATCAAACCTACACAGTGTCTTCCAGATGGGTCCCCCCTTCCCACTATTCTCTTCCCCTCCTCCGCTTTCCGAAATCTTACCAATCCCTTAAGACCTTCTTCACACGCTACCACCTTCCTGAAGTCTTCCCCAACCCTCCTCTTCTTTCCCTCCAAACCCTCCCCTGCAGATGCCTGCCATCCTCACCCAGGAACCCTTCCTGCCTTTGAGCGTCGTGAGTACGGAAATCCCACAGGGAGAGTTTCGTGGAAGAACTCTGTCCATACATCAAGACCCACTTAATAAGAGCCTCCCAGAAACAAGTGCCAGAAAAGCATTTGCTCCAACAGACACATTTGTTTATTTTTTTTAATCAGACAATGAGAACCTCCTGTGGCTTTCCCCTTTTTCCCTCAGTTACCAGGAAGCTTAGAGCTAAATTACAGTAACCACCTCAAGGTGTATGCAAATACCTGTTTCTCTGTGTCTGTTAAGCGCCTTGCAGGAGTAGGTAATTTATACCTGCTAAATAAATATCGCATTGTAGCACGTTCTCCTTGACGAACTGAGCTTTCTGCAAACGGATGATGACCTTATGTTTGCAGGGCTTTCCTCTGACACCTAAGGCACTTCCTAAATTTCTTCGTATCACTCACATTAGTGGGAAAGCAGAAGAAAGGGAGTTGTACAGATCAGAAGCTCAGAGATTAGAATTCTAGAATATGAGGATTAAAAGATCCCCATCTGGATCAACTTCCAGAATGATAGAATGAGGACCGCCAAAAATCCACTCCTCACTAAAAGGACATTCATGGGGCGTCCTGGAATGGAAGCGGTGTCGCTCTGGGCCACACCTCCTGTCCCCTCACACGCTGCAAGGATCCAAACCTCCCGTCCTAGAACTGAAGGCAAAGAGGGCGGGAGGTTTAGAGGACACCCGATTCTTGCAAGAGAGGAAAAGGGTGAGAGAGAGGGAGACAGAGGGAGGGGAACAGAGAGAGATTATTATCTGACTATTAGTGATCTGGCTGCCCTGATGCCCCAGGTTGCCATGTTGCCTTAGAGAAGCAACGTTTGTCATTCAATTAGCTTCTCCCCAACCACCTCTCTCTCTGCTCAACACTGGCAATTATCCCTGCCGTATTTTAGATGTCATTCATAATTGTGAGTACAACGCCACATTGCTAATCGGTTGCAAAATGAAGTCAGATCTCTTGCAAACCATGCAGAATGTAATGGAATCAATTGAAGGCCTGCTGGAAAGCAGAACAGCCGGCCACACCGCTGGTGAATGAGGAGTAGGCCGATTGGACCCAGGGTGGACGTGAGAGAAGAGAGAACCAGCAGAAGATAGCAGGATGCTTCACGTGAGAATGATTCAAAGGTCAAGGGGTTAAAAGAAGCTTTGGGGTAAAACAGTTAAGGTTTGGTGTATTTTTGCAAAGAGGAGGCTTTTTAAGAGAGGGCTGAAAAGTCAATCGTAAAACAAAGGATATCCCATCGTGCTGTTATGCAATCTTGTGCACACAATTGAGCTAAAAGTCACCAGTTCTTTTGCTGTTTATTCTATGACTTATTGCATGGCTGCAATTCTAACCTAAGTCTCTTAACTAAAAGTTGAAAATAAACTGAGGTCCATCACTTCCAGATGCATTTTAAAGGTAAGGTTGCAAATCAAATGTTTTTACTGTCAAATTTTACCCACCCGCCCCCCACCAGTGGATTGACTTAGTTTGTGTCCTTTCTCTATTACCCATTGTCCACAGGTAACCAAGACCTCCTGAGGGGTCCGGTCCTGTATCACTGCCACCTCTCTAAATTAGGCCCCCTTGGGGCACCCGGGTGGCTCCGTCGGTCAAGCCTCGGACTTTGGCTCAGGTCATAATCTCGCGGTTTGTGACTTTGAGCCTCGCCTCGGGCTCTATGCTGACAGCTCGGAGCCTGGAGCCTGCTTCGGATTCTGTCTCCCTCTCTGTCTGCCCTTCCCCTGTTCTCTGTGTCTTAAAATAAATAAGTAAACTTTTTTTTTAATACTATAAGGTCTATGCCACCGTTCTCATCTTTGATGAGGAGGCTGAGGTACAGAGAAATTAGAGAACTTGTTCGAATGTGCATGTGAACTTCACGTCCTGAGGAAAAGAGTGCTGCTTCTCCTCAAGGAAGGTAAGCTGTTTCCAGGACTGTCCCCGAGCCCAGACTCACCTGGCCGTGTTCAGGTTCCGATAGAGCTGCCCGAGGGACTCCAACAGCCTCCCCTCCATCTCTCGGTCCCTGAGTTGCTGAGCTAGGGCCAGCCAGTGCTCATGGTAGGTGATGCATGCCTCGGGGTTTGGGGAAACAGAGCTGTAGAAATGGCAGAGGGATTTGGTGACCTGAAGCTGACCTGAACATAAAGCAGGGACATGAATGAGATCACTTGAGATAGGACGAGGGCAAAACGTGATCGAACACTTTTCTCTGAAGCGTGCAACAGCGTGGGACATACTCACTCTTTAGGTGCCGATGCCTTAAGCCCAACAGCAATGCCATTTCGTAACAAAGGCGGCCACTGGCCAGCTGACGTCCAGACACCAGGACTTGGGCCAACCAGAGAAGCACCTGTACTAATTCCATGTCTGTCTCCACGCTGGTCTGGAGTTCAGAATAGAGTCGGACGGCCCGCAGGAGATAGTCCTTGGCTGGTTGCCGAGCCCAGGACTTGAGAGTCAGGTGGCCAAGATTGGCCAAAGTCACCGCCTGGTTACGCACGTTCCCCATTTCCTGAGCTCTGTTCAAAGCCCGGAGATAGTTCTTGGCTGCCCTGTTCACGCGGCCTTCACCCTGAAGTGCAAGGCCCAGGAGGTTATGGACCACCCCCTTTTGGGTGATGCTCTCCATCTCCTTCTGAGAGTATAGCAGCGGCTCAAGAATGTCCAACGCCTTCTTTGCCTGGCTGGCTACGAGATAAGCCCACGCCAGGCACAGGGAAGACTCGAAGGCCTCCTGCTCACCCAGCAGCTGCCCTAGCACCAAGGCCTGGCTCAGATAGTGGATGGCGCCATCAGGAGACCTGTGTTGGAGGTACACTTTGGACAGGATGAGACACAGGGCCCTCTGGGTGCTCCGACTGGCTTGCTCTTCACAGGCAACCAGCGCCTGCCTGAGCGCTGGGCAGGCCAGGGCAGAAACCTCACCCCAGCTTAAAGAGGGAACTCCAAGGAGCTTGGCGGTGTTCTGGAGAACCAGGTAGACCTGCCAAATTGGAAGGGACATCCCTTGGGCACTCTGGGTACCATGTTGCTGGACAGAGGCCACCACAAGGTGTGGAAGGTATTTCTTATCGTACAGAAAACTCAAGATGGTGGCCATGGCATCCAGGTCAGGAGGGTGTCCAGAGAGGAGTTGCAGACGCTCGGCAAAGGGCAGGACCTCCTCATGCCGGCCCAGGTCCAGGAGCAATCGGATGGCCAGGAAGCAGGCCCTGGCCTCCAGGACACAGCTGCCAGCCACAATCCCCTGGCGTAGCACATAGGCCACAACGTCAAGCTCATTCTTGGTGCTGGACTCACGGTCAGGCAGGCAGGCCAACAGGGCACCTGCCTTTTCCAGCAGGGCTGAGCCTTTATGCCTCAGCCTCTGCCTCAGGTAGATGGCAGCCAGATTGATGTACAGAGCAGCCACCAAGGATAGGTCCTCAAATGCCCCATCGAGGATGTACATAGCCTCCTCAAAGTACACCCTGGCCTGAGAGAGTTTGACCCTCCTGACGCTCAGCCGGCCCAGGAGGAAGCAGAGCCGGGCATGGGCCCAGGTCATGTGGT
This sequence comes from Herpailurus yagouaroundi, assembly GCF_014898765.1. Taxonomy (NCBI): domain Eukaryota; kingdom Metazoa; phylum Chordata; class Mammalia; order Carnivora; family Felidae; genus Herpailurus; species Herpailurus yagouaroundi. Next base: position 41,674,623 of record NW_024412377.1, read on the forward strand.
TCCTCTTGGCCCACTTCCTTGAGGCCTCCAGGTAGGCCACAAGTTCGTCCTCCTCAGAGAAGCTGTAAAAGGAAGACGTGAGGAAAGAGAAGGAGGAGTTGTAGAGGCTCCTAAAGTGGTCAGCGTAGCCCTTGTGATCCAGAAACGCCAGCATGGGGGCGAAATTCTCAGCCTCCTCCTCTTCCTGACCAGTGTTTAGGTCCACGAGCAGTTCTGGGTCATCGAGGTCATCAGGCTCTGGCAAGTGATAGCTGTCTGAGGCTGCTGAGAGGAGCTCCTCCTCCAGGCTGGAGTCCTCGGAACTGCTGGACTGTCTGGAGCCCACGGCCTGATGCTCCTCCCAGGCTCTACCAGTCCTGGCCTCCTTGAAGCCTTCAAGCTGGGACGCTGTAAGGGACAGGCAGAGTTGGGCAACCCTAAGCACCTGCCACTGTGGTGGTCAGCTCCTGGCAAGAGGGCAGGAGGCTGTTCTGAAGGACTGGAGGTCAGGTTCGGCATGATCTCTACTCACCACTTAGATCGTTTGGAAGATTCTGGATGGATTCAAACCCACCTGGATGGAGAGGAAAGACAGACCTGATGTTAGGTCAGAATAGGCCACCATGCCTAGGCCTGCAGGTATATACCCCAGACCCGTGGTCCCCTCAGGACCCTTTGTGTTTAAATTTCTCTAAGAAACTGGGAAGAATCTTCTCCTTTATCATCAGCTTAAGAGCTGTAGGGACCTGGAGAGCATCTTGTTTAAGCCACTCACTTCACGGTTGGGCACTGAGGTAGAAATAAGACCCAGAGCCAGAAAAGAAAAGTGGAGAAGCTAGAAACACGAGCTCTCTTCTAGGAGGTGTGGGAATTGGGAGGATGACAAAATCTAAAGGCCCAAATCTCCCAAGCAGATGACAAGAGAGCCATGATCAAAACTCCCAAGCATGGCGCACTTTGTGGCATGTGGCATCATGCCACGTGGACACCCTTCCTTCTTCCTTCCTCCGTTCGTTCATCGTTCACCTTCTCAACAGTCATTGATCCAGTATGTACAATGGGACACGGGACTAGGTGACCAAGGGTGACTAATGAAGCAACTAGAGTGAAGAGGCCACTGAGCGTCCTGGTTTTGGTCCTCACGTAACCTCATGGGATGAGGTCGAAGGAACAGTATTGAGCACAGCATTTAGATATTTTGAGTCTGAGGTACTCGCAGGGGCTCTAGGCTGAGAATGAAGTAGATCTGTAGCCAAAGAAAAAAGTTGAGACTTGCAAATACAGATTGAGGACCCACAGCCCATCCCAAGGAATGGGCCCAGGTCCTAGGAGAAGTGTTTGGACAAGAAAGCAATGCAGCTGGGGGAGGGGAGTTTGTGAATGAGCCAGAGAAACACCAGCATCTCCCGGCAGGTGGGAGGCAGTGAAGGAGACTGGAAAGGCACAGTCCGAGAGAAAAGAGACACAGAGACCAAGGTGCCTGTGGGACCATCGCCTGACATCACAAAAGTGGAAGAAGGCTGGTCGAGAACCAAGAAGACACCTTGAGTTTGGCAGCAAAGAACTTAACTCTCTTAGCAAAAGCAGTCATGGTACAACTGTGGAAGCGAAGACCAGGTTTGTCTCCATGGGACAGGGGCTTCTGGGAATAAGATTCTAACTCTTCCTGGCAGAGAAACAACAGCTGCCTGTGCCCTCACTCTGCGCTCTCCAATGAACTTTGAGGACAGCAGGCCCTTCACCAAGTCAAGCCTCGGCCTACCACTCTCTGTGAGAGTCGTTGTACATACTTGAGATCTGTAAGCTCTGAAGGGTAGAAGGCCCCATGACCAAATGTGGGAGAGATAGGGAACCGGGCTCTGGAGAGCTACTGTTGTGCCCTGTCCCTCCCTGACGTTGAGAGCACATGAGAGTCTCACTGCAGCCATATCTCTCCAGGCCAGGGCCACCAAGAACACAAATGGTGCGTGAGTTGCAAAAAGATGCTCCCTCTGGGAGGAAGAAGTACCCAGAGGCACTCCTTCCTGGGGCACAGGACTTGAGGAAGCTGGAATTTACCAACAGGATGCCCCTCTGCTGGTTGCCTTGGTGACAGTGGAAACCTTTATAACCACTAGGCTCTCGGCTACCCGGGACCTGCTCCTAGATCTCTCCCAATCATTGGATCAACGGTTGGTGGATCCCTTAGATCCCAGTCTGTGGCCTGCCCCTGCTGAAGGCAGACCCAAAGTAGTCTTGGATTGTCGGACCTCAGCAACCCCTGCCAGACAACGTCCACAGCTTCAGCTTCCTGGTCCAGCCTGGTAGGGGGTGTGACCTGTTTGTGGCAAGAAAGTTCCGCCAGGGCTGATGCAGACGCCTGGGCTAGGTGCTCCTCACAAGTGCTCCTTGTGCATGGTGAAAGATTCTAATGCCCACCTCTGCTCCAGGGAGTGGGCCTGTGTGCTCCCTCGGCAGATTCTCTGTCCTGGGCCCGTGAACTGTGCCCCATCTGATCTGGCCACACAGGGGTGGACACAATATCACCATCACTGAAGAGATGGGAGAACCACTCAAACCACTCAAACCACTGTCAAAGGGTGAACGTCCTTCCTGACACAGAGCAGCGGGCCTTTCCAAAATAAGGAAAAGGAGTGGCAGTCGCTCGCTCAATCAGTCATGCAGAAACTGATGAAAACGGCCAGCACTGAGGTCCCTCCCCCACCCAAAGCCAACACACCCCAACAGACGAATGTCATTTCTGTGTTGGGGCCAGTGTGGTAGAGGAGGGAGGGTCCCGACTAGAAAATGGGGAAAGGCGGTTCTTGGCCTGGCTCAGGCACACATTCACCAGGAACTCAATTTCCAATCTATAAAATGAGAGGAGAAATCACCTCTTAGAACCTGTAACCTTCTACAGTCCTGCCTTTATCATTGGGGACCTAGACCCCCTTCAGCCCTAGGGGAAGAGACCTCAGTCTCAACTCAGGCAGTTTTCTTCTCCAAGATTAGAACGGAAGGCTCAATCTGGTTGACCTCGCAACTGGTTGAGTCCTCAACCAGATTGCTCAACCAGTTGCTCAGCTGAGCTGAGCTTTCAAAGGGGTCTGAGGAGCAAATACTCACTAAGCCGGTAGACAGACGCTATGTCAGTATGAGCAAGGGTGTGGAGGAAGCTGGCACACTCAGCTTTCCTGTCGCTTCCCAGGACCCACAGAGAGCATCTTTCCTCATCGCTGAAAAAGGCGGAGCTCTTGTTCCTGCATTGAGACAAAAGACATGGATGTTGATCGGTGCCAGGCCCCAGACGCAACCATTCTCTCTCCAGCCCAGGATATAGCGAAGGCCACAGAGAAACCGCCAACTCGCCTGCCATAGCTGAAATCAGACTCCTCAGCTCATTGTTGCATAAGGTATTTGCCTCTCCTGCCAAGGAAGAAAAGCTATCAGCACCCCACTCGTGAAGAGATGAGCTATGCTGCTGCTGAACAGGTCGAAGTGGAGACGAAAACACCCCTCCTGTTGAAACTCCATCTCTCAAGAAAAACAAAGGCCCTTCTCTCGACGCCTCCCCTTTCTTGGAGACCACCCGGTGCCCATTTTTAATGGAAAGAGGAATTGGTTGCCCCCAAAGGGAAGGGTTGAAAAGGGACCGTTAAGAGATATTTCTTTGTCAGGGACGGGTGGCACAATCTAGAGGAGCGATGAGGAAAGTTTGACTATGGTCAAAAGGGAATTTTCACAACTGCTGCCATCTCATTTCACGACACAGAACAAAAGCACTATGTGGCATTCAGAGAGTGGATGGGAAGTGGGGAGAAGGAAGGTCAAGGGCGGCAAGAAGTGACTGCAGATAATAGAGATCCTTATACTTGCTGTGCTGTACAAACTCGTTGTTAAAACCAATTTGCTTACTAGAAATTCGCCATCGAATCAAAGAATGTGGAAACTAGAAGTGCTTTGGAAAGAATTCAATCCAGAATCTACCTGAACAATTTTTAAGATCTCTTTCAGGTCTAAATCAGGCTGGGTTTTTTTAAACCTCAGAATCCATTTTTTTAAACAAAAATGACTTGGAAGGCCCGAGAGTTAATAACGGCTACTAGTTGGGGGGTGGGGAGCTTATCGTGAATCAGACCGTCTGAGCTCGTATAGTCTACACAATTGCCCTCTGAGGCAGGAGGTATTCTTATCACTCTTTGCACAGGATGACACTGACACACAGAAAAATAAAGTTGGTGGTTAGGAAGTGGTACAGCAGGATGTAAAAAGAGCTTCTCTAGTTCAGGCTGAATTGAGGGAGGGGCAGGGATGAGAGTGCTGTGGTCTGCCACCTACATTTGTCCCCAGAACTCAGGTCAACCCGGTGATGAGAAGGCCAGGAGCTAATGTGAACGGCTCAAGGTGGCACCACCAGTTCGTGGCAGAACGGGCACGAAAGCTCTGTCCCGACACCGGGCCCAGGACTCTTTCCATGACACTTACTGACTCTGCACCTCTCTGGCCTGACTTCCAGATTCTCCCAGACCATGAGAGTAGCCATCCTCAAAAGAGCACCTAGCTGAAATCTACAACTAAACTTAGCTGAGATTTAAAAAAAAAAAAAAAAAAAAATTATAGGATTTCAAATCTCTGTAGAACCCTTACATTTTACACAGCATTTCCTGAACTCGCTATTTCATTTAGCGACATGCTCAGAATGACACAGCTAGAAAGTGGTCAAGCTGAGACAGAAACCGTGATCTTCTGCCTGTGTGCCTGTTGCCTCATAGCTGATCTGCTAATGGCCTGAGTCCCAGCTATTTAGAAAGAGTCCAAGACGCCTCACAAATTACATTAGGGTTTCCCTGGCATGGAAATTGGGTCAGAATGGTAGGACTTCTAGAAATAGGGCAGGCTGAGCTGCTCCACAGGGGGCTACTCTCACCCACATACACAGACAAATCCTAGATAAAACGTGACATGGATGAATATTCTCATACATTCTTTAACCTGAAAGGAAGCAAAGGAAATGCCTGGGAGCCAGAAACAAAAGGAGAAACCAAAGTCAAGTTGAGAAGCCAGAGCAGATGGCCCCGAGACCCCAGGGGTTCTCAGCTGGGATACTTGCCCTCAGAGTTGGGGCTCACCTTATAATGCCACACAGGGACAGGAGATGTGACTTTGGGTCTATGTGAAGCCGGGAAGCTGAATTGAGCTCCCTACATAGCTTTGAGCTCCCTTTGAGCCTGAAGTCTGGAAGAACTACAACTTCTGTAAAGAGGAGATGGGAAAACTTGCCTGCCAACAACACACTTTCCATCTGTGTGAGTCTCTGGAAAAAATCAAACACCTGGACTCACACCATTAGAAGGTGTGGGCTCTGAATTACACTCTACAATGGAGGTATCAGAGTCAGAGAACTTAACATTGAAAAACCAGCTCTGGACCTTGAGTTTCCTCGAGTTCCTAAGTTTTCAAGGAAAACAAATGCCAAAACTGCTCTACTAGGATGTTTTCTTCAGTCCAGCTTCATGCAGAGACCATGTTTTAAAATGTTGGGAATTCGTTCACGTAACCAAAAATACAAACGCGAGGAAAGGAGCCATGGACAATGAGTGCCAGCAGGTGCACAAATAGGTAAATGAACACTACAAAAGCTAGAAATAGCAACAACCTGAAGAGTAATTTATAATAGGCATGGTTAACATGATGAAATAAAAGACTGAATAGAAGCTATGGAGAAAATATGAACCTGGTCAGTAGAAACAAGTATATGTGAAAAAGAGCAAAATACAAATTCTAGACATGAAAATAAAGGCATGGACACTTAGGACGACACGAGTTGAGTTAAACGGCAGGTTTAGTCTCAGCAGAGGAGAGAATTAGTGAAACTGAAGACGGTTCTGAGGAAACCACCCAGAATGCACCTAGAAGAACAAAAAGATGAAAAATGGAAAAGAACCGATTAAGCGAGATTGAGGATAGAATGGCAAGTCCAACATACCTCTGATAGGAATATTCCGGAAGAGAGACTAAAAAGAATGAGAGAGAGGCAATATTCAAAGGGAGAATGACTGAGAATTTTCCAGAATTGAAGAAAGACATGAGTCTTCAAATTGAAGAAGTACACCACGTCCTAAGCAAAATAAATAAAAATAATAAAAATTTTAACATGACTTCCATTTCTTTAGGGTTATCGGTCTTTTCATGTTTCCTGTTTCTCCTAATCCTTCTTTCTGGGTTCAATGATCTATTACTTGACTGTTCGATTTGCAGGATGAAAGTTAAACAGAAAAGATAAGAGCATAAATTAAGGAAATAAAAACAAATAAAGTAGAAGAAAACAATAAAGGTAAATGTGAAATTAGTGACATAGAAAACAAAGAAACAATAAAGATGGTCAACATCAGAAAAGTTGTTTCTGAGGATTCATAAAATGGACAAAACCCTGGCAAAACAGATTTGAAATTTTATATTAATAGTTATTTTCCCCTCCACTTTGAAGGCTATTCCACACTCAGCTAAATTATCATTCACAAGTATATTCTAAGTATATTTAAGACAAACAAGGACTGGAGACTGAGAGTAGTTACAACTCACAGATCTCCAGTGAAATAACTACTAAAAGATACATGATGTGAACAAGGGAGTGGACACCTTGCGATAAATATGTAACAGAAAAATCACATCTAGGTATATCGTAGTACAAACCATTAGTAAGAATAACCTTTAAAAAATGAGGAAAAAAGGTGCCTACCTGCCAAGAAATGGCTGTGAGATTAACAGCAAACTTATCATCAGCAAAAATAGATGCCGCAAGAAATGGAATTATAGGGACACCTGGTGGCTCCGTCAGTTAAGTGTCTGACTTCGGCTCAGGTCATGATCTCGCGTTCCGTGAGTTCGAGCCCCATGTCCGGCTCTGTGCTGACAGCTCAGAGCTTGGAAACTGCTTCAGATTCTGTGTCTCCCTCTCTTTCTGCCTCTCCCCCACTCATACTCTATCTCTCTCACAAAAATAAATAAATATTTTTTAAAAATTCTTTAATAAAAAAAAGGCAGAGATAAACAATATGAAGTATAAAAAAGGGGATGTAAGAAGCAGAATTTTTCAAACTTCTAATACTATGAAATACTGGCTTTACTCTTATGTTCTTTTATCTGATACTGAGTGCATTAATTTTTCAGTTTTGCTTATTTTTTAATTTACACATTTCAATGTATACATTTCCTTTAAGTAACACTTTGGTGAAATGAACTATATCTACTATAATGTGAATATCCTAAATTTACCCTATCAACTGAAAAAAAGGCCAGTTACAGAAAAAAAAAAAAAACATGTATATACATTTTTAAATACACAAAACTCTAGTATGTTGTTGTTGTTGTTGTTGTTTTTGCAAGTGAACATCTATTCCTAAAATGTATCAGAATAAGGACTGGGAGGATGCATATCAAATTCAAATACAGTCTGCCCCTGGGGTAAGAATCAGGACCAGAAGGCAAAAGTCAGAAGGAGTAAAAAAGGGTCTTCAGTTATATCTAAAGACATTTTTCCCTCAACACACACACACACACACACACACACACACACACCCCAAATACTCTTTAAAAACACAAAATCAAAAGAAAAGAATGGTCTGGCATTCTGTCACCATCAGAAGCTTTTAAATCTCTAAAGGCACTCTGGCCAAAACAAATACCATGTCTATTTAGACAGAATGCCTGCCCCCACGTTTTAAGAACTGGTTTTCCAGCTGCTGTTGCTGTGAAACTAGGTAGCTGGTAGTGAAATATGTGCTGTTAAAAAAAGGAAACCCCCAACTTTGCCTCCTTGGAAAAACAGGATCCCTTTCCCATGTGTCAGAGGCACAGACCAAACCTGTCTCACAAAACAGCTTCTGTGAAATTTCACTCTTAATTGTCCCAATTTGGTTAAATAAATACAGTTGGATGGATGATGGATGGATGGGAGGGAGGGAGGATGGATGGATGGATGGATGGATGGTTGGATGGATGAGTGGATGAATGAATGAATGAATGAATGGATGGATGGATGGATGAATTAATGAATGAATGAATGTACTCTTTAGGGAGTAATATACTAGCACAGGGAGGGAGACTATGGGAAGAGGAAGGACACCAGCAAATGCTAGACCTTCTTCAGAAACCTGATACCACATGAATACAGGCTAAGAGTGACACCCAGTGGCCAGACCACCTGCATAACACACAGGATGATTCCCAGGACCTCCGCACCCTGACGGTTGCTTGTGACCAGGTGGTTTATGGACTTTGACTCTCATTGCTGTGATTTGGGGAGGTCTGTAATCTAGGGAGTGCTTTGGGGGGAGAGGGGGTGTGATAAGCCACTCCCCCCCCTCCCCCGCTCCTTCTTCCCTCTCTCCCTGTCTCCTGGCTCACTTTCCCCTTCCCTACCCAATATGTAGTCTCTAGTGATGGGGTCCCACAGGTGACGAGGTAGAGAGGCCATCAGAAGACACTAGAAACAAGGAGAATTTCTCATGCCACCACTTCAATACAGGGGGTTATGTTCTTCATGGTGAGAGTGGACCCAACGAAGTCAGCTAAAATGTGGTAATCAAATTAATTTAGAGGTACAAGTTATTGCCATTTGGGGCAAGGTACAAGGTACAGAAGTCCCATAATGTATGATATCTGACACATTGCCCCCGACATCTTATTCAAACTGCTTCTCAAAGATTACCCATGGCAGTAACAGCACTAGTGAGAGTCAATGCGTATTGGTCATATACACACACACACTGTGCCACGCACCATTCCAAGTGCTTTACATGTACAGTATTAGCTCATGTTAACTCCTGACAACCCTATGGGCAAGTACTAACATTGTATGTATTTTACAGTTGAGAAACCTGAGGCATAGAGACACCGATGGACATATCCAAGGTCCTGAAGCTGGGAAGCTAGCGGAGACACACAATGTGCTCACATGGCCATAAATGCCTCTCAGGCAGTCTGGCTCTGGAATTCTGATTACCAAGCTATGCTGCCTCCCGATGACCAGTGACCTCCCCATGGTCACGGACCTCTCAGTGACCAGTGACCTCTCAACGGTCAATCCCAAAGGCCTTTCAGCAGGCAGCCCTGCTTTACCGCTTTGCAGCCTGCAACAGTGTTCATGATCTCCCCACCTCCCTTCCTCCCTCCGCCTCATCTTGCCCCTTTGTTCCTTCGTCTCCTTTGCTACATTTCTTTCTTCCTCTGCGCTGTAAATTGTTCTTCCCCACCAAATCTCAGTGCTCTTTATTCTTTCTCCCTCTTACCAGGACCTCAGCTGCAGAACTGTGTTGCTGAAAAAAGAATGCTAGCTTTAACATCAGGATTCTGGGGTCCCAGACGCGGAGCCTTGGGTTCAGCCCTTTCACTCCTAGGGTCCTCACTAGCCCCCGCGGTAAATGAGGGGGTGGCTTGAGCAGTGGTTCTCATTGTGGCTGCACATTAGCCCCACCTGGGGAACTTCCATAACCATGGCTGCCCAGGGCCCACCTGCACCAATGAGATAGAATCTCTGGGGGCAGAACACAAGCATCCATATTTATAAAGCTCTTGGAATCTCTAAATTCCTGTTGACTGGTCCACAGCAGTGACCTCTGCTCTCCGTTCCTTCCACCCCTTCCTAAGTGCCAGCCTCAGCATTCTCACTGGTCTCCTGCCTCGAGCTTCTCCCCTGCCCATGCACACCTCGCTCAAAGCCATGGTTAGAGAAGTTCCAGGCACATCATTTGTCACCCTTTCTCAGAGACACTCGCTGGCTCCCCGTTCTCTGCCAGTTAAAGGACACAGGCCCCTGCACAGGCATTCTCCGTCTGCCACCTCATGGCCACGTCATGTCCCGCCAAGTCTTTGCCACACCAGTGCTCTCCTGATGACCTGCTTCTCAATGAGCAGGAGCCATTCCTCAAGCATCCCCCTCACTTTTCCTACCTGTGTTCACGTTTCTCCATTTCCATCAGTTGAAATATCTTGCATCATACAAAGCTGGCTCAAATACTGCCTATTTCATGAGAGTTCTCCGAACACCCTTTTCCTCCTTATAAACTCCCATTCACTCCATAATCCTTTAGGGGCTCAGTGAGTCTCTTCCTTGATTAGACTCACTTGGATTCCCACATTTCTGTGTAGGGAAAACGACCTTCTGTCTCTTCTCCCTATAAAGGTCAGGGCTTAGAAGGAGATTTTGCCCTTCTTCCACTCTCTTCGGTGGCTCTTTCATACAAGGGAAGGGATTCCAGTCCGAGTGTTCAGGGCCTTCGATAATCCTTGAGCCACGTTTTCCCTGTGTCTCAATGTGGCAGCCAACTCTGTTCCTTCTGGTACTTTCTGGGCCCAGGCTTCCTACTGTTTCTTATCCTCATGCAGGAAGGCCAACCCAGAGAGACTGGTCAATATTCCTGCTGCTCATTGATCACACGATCTGCTTCTCAGAACCAGCCCTCTAGACTCCAGGCAGAAATGAGTATAAGATGCACTCTACCATCGTGGCCAACACTGTTGCCACACAATTAGCTTTCAGCAGGTAAACCTCCATGGGAGGATCTCTCCTTTCCCTGAGCTGTAATCTATAGGTCCCTGTGTGAGCCCTTCCCTAATGGGGCCCCTTGATTGGATGGGTAAGTGGCAGAATACAAGAACCAACACCACACCTGCAGGGATGACAGCAGGCCCTTCACCTTGGGGCCGTGCTTCTCTCCTTACAGGCAGGCTTTCATGACCATCTGCTGAGCGGAACTGACCTGACTCATTCCTTGATCACTCATCCTCCCCTTCCCATCAGCCCTGGGGACAGCTTTGGTGGTCAGAATGCGCTCTTCCGGCTCTGTCTTGCCAGGGAACCCTGGAGCTCATCTCAATCCCATTCAGGATGGGGTGGGGCCACTGGGAAGGCACCCGCTCCAGGATCCCAGAGGGCTCTGCCATACTCACATTGGGGAGTAAGACTCAGGATCTATGTTCCTGGTGGGGACAAAGCCCACTTCTCCTGAGCGTGTCGACTTTCCAATGAACCACGGAAGCCCAGGTATGACAAAGCCGATGATCTCGATGCTTTCTCCCTGGTGAAAATTCAGCTCATCCTTTTCTTCCCTCTCATATTCTTTCCAGGCCTTACATTTTCCTCTGCCTGTGGGGAGATAACATCCATGTCAACTAAATAAGGCAGAAACTGCTTCCAGCATACTATGAAATGAAGGGTCCCCAGAATTTAGAATTTCAAGGACCAGTAAAATCGTCTCCCTACCACACCCCCCCCCCCCCAAAAAAAAAAAGAAAAAAAAAAAGAAATTGGGAGGAATGACACAGGGTAACTGGCTCTTAACTTTGCCAAACTAGGACATTCAAAGAAAGGAGCTACCATCCACTGTCACCTTCACTTTACAAAAGAAATGATGTATTAAATGCAGGAAAGATCATCTCAGAATACTGGATATACGCTAAAACTGAATAAAGTTCACTCATGGCAAGCTGAAAAGCTTCCTATATCGTCCTACTATGTCTGATTTGCCATTGTCACATAAATACTTTGTGATGCTTAGCACAAATTGACAGACCAGTGTGAAAAACATTGTGGGATCTCTCCATTTCCTTCCAACTCCTTTGGCCACTATGAGCCTCGGTTTCCCCAACTGTACAATGGGAATAATAAGAATGCTTGCCTCATAAATATTAGGAAAAGCCAAAGCGATTACATGCACAATGCCTGGTACCTAATCAACCCTCCATAAATGTTAGCCTCGTGCCACCGGTGAACAGAAAACCTCTCAGGACCCAGAGGGATTTGGAAGACTTCCCTTCTGACGATGGTCATTACTCAGCTTGATGAGTTTCCCAGCTAAGATCTAGTAATGACATATTTATAAGCTCCGTACCATCCAGTTTACAAAGTATGTTTAAGCCCATTTTCTCAGATCCTCCCCAGAGTCCCAAGGGGATCAGAATCCCCTTTTTATAGGTTAAAAGGTGGAAGCACAGAGAAGGTATGTGATTTGTCCAAGGAACTCAGTCTCTCAGCTTCTGGTTAACACTTCTTTCCGCTAATCCTGCTTTGCTTGGAACGATGGTTTTTATGTGTCTTAGTTTCCGCATTTGCGTTAGCCATTCTGCTAAAGCTACTGGCCTTTTTTTTTTTTTTTTGTCCCCTGACATTTTTTATCAAGTTATTATCGGCTGTGTGTTCAAGGTCAGAAATTCCCACCACTTCGTGGGTTGATGGGATCCATAGTGTGTTAAACACCTGCAGCGCACAAAAACCATACTAAGAGATTTTCAGATGTCCTTTGGTGGATTTCTCATGATATTCGAAGTCAGTTTTATGGTAACATTTTACTCATTAGGAACTTGTGGCACAGTAAGCTTGTGAACCGACGGAGATCACGCTGGTCTTAAGGTGTGGAGTCAGAATCTGAACCCAGAGCAGACATCACAGCCCTGTATTCATAACTCCAGGGAATGCTTGTACTGCCTCAGATAGCTGAAAATCTTACTTACGGTCAACTGATTGATTAGATCTAATGTCTGGGTTCCATAATTCCCTGCATTTCTTTTTATAAAGTGCTATTTGGGAAAAAAAATAAAGTGTCATTGGAGCTCAGAACTTATAAAATTGCACTTGGGCTAAGTTGGTTGGGAGTGGGGAGGGGCGCTAAGGGTGAAGATGAATGGAATTATATTTCAGACACTTAGAAAACATTACGGTTCATTTCCAGTAGATACACATATACTTATAGCTACATGTGTGTATGTGTATTTATGTGTACTCACATCCATACACATGCGTACAGAGATTACCTAGAATATACGCATATATACATAATACATAATATTATATATATATGTAAACATTTCTCTATTCAACAAATATTTACTGAGTATATCCATTGTGTGCCAGGCATTCTGACTCTTCCTACATTCAAGACCCATTTCACCTAACTTTAAGGGAAATTGGAAAAGCGTTTTGACCAGAGATTGAGAACAGGCAGCCTGCGGCCCACATGCGGCCCACACCAGGCTGCTTATTCACCCATATGTCTTTAAATCCCTATGGTCCCTACCACTCCCCTACCTCTCCCATTCAGGCCCTCTCCGCCCCTGGGAGCATTTGTATCAATAGCCCTGGGTTGAGACTTCTCATTTCACAGGCAAGGAAACCCAGGTTATAGAGAGCAACCACTTTCTCCAAGTCCCGGGAGCAGCAGAGGCTAAACAGGAATTCCCATCAATGGACTCCAAACTTGCAGATAAAATTAGGAGGCAGGGCGATATGATCTCCCCGACAATACCGTCTTCAACTCAGCCATACCGATCTGATAGGAGCCTGTCCAATCCCTCTTCCTGGAAAAGCCACAGCTTCCTGGATAGTTCTTTAGGAACCATCTGCCAATGGAAACGCGAGGTTTGCAAACACAGATTTCAAAAAACTGACAACAGCGAGCAGAATAGTCCGTTAAAATAACAATGAGGGTGATAATGGGTAAGTATCATGGTTATTAGTCCTATTATAATGATGACCGACATTTATTGGGCATTTAGGCACTGTGAAAAGGAGAGGAATTCAGGAGGCCTGGGATGATTTTTTTTGGCTCTGCGATTAGTTGGCCAGTGAAATAACTAACAAGGGATCCCTTTCCATTATCACTGTCAAATTCTCTGCCAGAGCCAACCACAGGGTCCACAGCCTGGGATCATGCATATTGTCACTTGGTATGTGACAATCTCCCGGCAGGGATTTTCAAACTTTAGTATGGAACACATCCTCTTACGTTCAAAGGGAGCTTATATAAAATGCAAATTCCTGAATCTAATCCTAATAGAGTCTGAAGATGGCCAGGGGGGCACTGAATTTATAGTAAATCCCCAGATGATTCTGATACAAATGTTCCCCAGTCCCCACATTGAGAAACATTGCATTTGGAGATCAGGCAGTAGGTTTCCTCTTAGGTACAACGTCCATCTGAAATTTTGAGTTGTCTCCAGTTTCATCAAGTTGTGCAAATTTTGACCGTTAAAAAAAATGACAAAAGACAAAAAACCATCCAGGTTTTCTTCCCACCCTGGCACCATAGATGCCCATATGTGCAAGCATGTCTCCTCTGTTCCGTGCGGACCTCAGTTCTGCTCTGGGACCCACTCCCAAGATGTAGGTGGCTACTCACTGGTGGAAAGGGAGCGGCAGAGGTTCCAGGGCTGACACGGGCACCAGGCCCCGCTGACCAGTCACCAGGGACACGCCCTCCCACTCGGATCCGCCTTCAACTATTTTCACGGAGATTAACTCCTTCTTCCAAAGTGTCAAATACTCCCCTTCCTTCTCAGGCGGCTGAGCCACAGAGCACACGGCTCTGCAGAAGAAGTGGCCTGTAGATAATGAGAAAAGCCCCTCCAAGGAGTAGAAGGAAGTGAAAAGGGATTATCACACAATGTAACATTTCTAACAGAAGCCGAAATACTTTTCTTCCTGGGAGTCAAGGACACAGCCAAGGGAGAGGCATCCCAGAGAGACTTTGGGATCCCAGAAGAACTGTACCGGGGTGGGAGGGGGGGGGGGGAAGCCACTGAGAGGGAAGGCACTTAAATTAGACACCATAAGCTCTGAGTAATTGGTGAGAATAAGGTTTAATTGGGACTTTGCCTTGAAAAAAAAAAAAGAAACAAAAATTAATGAAAATACATTTAACAGAATTTCAGTTACAATTGCAAGCTTCTGCTTAACCTAAGGACCAGAAAAGAATAAGTTGATTTGGGCGAATATAATTTCTGCAACTAGATTTTACAGTAGCACAGTATGACATTCTTTCCTTCCATTGTGATTTGTGCAATGCAATCATAAACAGCATCATTTTGCAAAAGATTCTATGCAAATCTGGCTTTTTCACTGTGTCTGTGATGTCATCAGTTGTTAACTGATTGGCTGTAGCCCTGCTCAGATTCCTCCTTGTAAACAGATCAGCCGGTGCTCCAAGAAGTTCCCTGACACCATATTCCTCAATTTCATAAAATCTTGCGGGGTTTGTAAGATCTGCAATTTTATTTCACAATCCAATCATATATATTTTAAAAAGGGGTTCTTACTCTCAGATGCACATTAGTATTGTCTGGGCAACTTTCAAAAACCAAAGCCTGGCTCCTACCTCTGGAGATTTAATTGGCCCTGGTGGAGTCCTGGCATGGGCATCTTCTAAAAATTCCCCACCTGGTTCTAACACCAGAAAATCAGTGAGACTGACAAATATAGCTGTTCATGGGATGTCAGTGTCAAACCAAGAGATATGTTTGGAGTAATATTATAACAGGTGGGTTCTTTATGAATATTCTCACCTTTGAATGATTTTTGCCTCTCTTTGTATCCTAATTACTTCAGAGACACTGATAATAAATATCCACATAAAAGCCCATTCCACCCCACTCCAAGCTCACCTTCCTGTATCAGAAGTCCCAGGTATATTGTTTCCAGGTGTTTCTCATCCACAGAAACTTGGATCTCTGTATCTTCCACCAATCTGCAGTTGAGCCAGTACTTATGGTCAAAGAGGAGATGTTCCAGACATGCAGATACATAGCCTAAGAAATCAAGCCAACAAGATTCCTGGACAACGTGATTTCTGCCATTAGCTGAGCCCAGGAAAGGTTGAGAAAGCTCCTTTTGGAAGTTCCTTAATGGACTTCCATCCTCAACCTGACCCCATTTAACTGGCATTAGAAGAGCATAGAGAGGTAGCTAGAAAATTTCTAGAGTGAACTGATTCTTCTCAGCATCTGTTGGGAAATACAAGTCATTTTTAAAGGATATTTACCATTTCCAACATGTTTTGGGTCACCATAAATGCGCAATGAGCTGACCAAACCTAATTACCTTTTTCTAATACATCCATGGAGCAATCTCCAAGATCATAATTTGGACCCTGGGAGGTCCTGGTCACCACCCCCTTTCAGGTTTTCCTGACTTGAGTTTCAAATTTCTATGTCCCAGATGATGCAGTGGCTGGTGGGCTGTCCATGACCCACAAAGGAGTCAGGATTTTCTTTAACATCCCCTCTCTGACCCTCTCCATCAGTCATTGTCAGTATGGTCTCCCTTGTTAAAACCAGACTGGAAACTCTGCAAATTGCGATTATGGGTAATAATTCACACACACCTATAAATGTGAATGATTTATGTTAAAATTTTGCTTCTGTTTGAGACTGCCTCTTTCTTAAGATGCAAAAACCTGGTTTTTTTTTCCATTCTGACTCTCCATTATACCTGCTTAGGCCTCGTGTGTTTTCTATAATTGTGCATCTTGTACTTTAATTGCACACAAATCACCTGGGGATCATATTAAAATACAGATGCTGGGCCAGTTGGTCTGGGATGGGTGCTGGGATTCCACTTTTCTAGCAAGCTCTACATGAGGCCAATGCTGCTGGTCCATGGAGTACACTTTAAACTGGAGGCAGGTCTCTAAATGATCACAGGAGATGCACAGTATGGAGAACAGAAAGTCGCCATGACTACGAGAGAAGCTATACCTTCTAGCCAAGAACCATCTTGACCCCTCCCTCCCTCCACAAGGTCATTTCCTAGAAAACCCTGCAATCTGAGTCCCCTTTAGCAGATAACTTCCCATCCCTTTCTTTGACCCTTTTCCAAAAACGTGGGCTACAGTATCCAGAGCTTTACTATTCTGAGCAGCTACTCTGATCTTACTGAAGACTGGTTTCCTTTTTTTTTTTCGAAACCATCAATCTGTATCTCTCCCAGTCCTTTGAATTTAGTAGATCCCTAAGAACTTCCTGCCAGTTGCTTGATTATCTGAGAAAGTAGTCTCTTCCTGAAATCGAAGAAATGTGGCACATGGCATTTGAGGGTAGTAGTCAATATTTGCTTTAGATTTAGTTCCAGGTAGTTTGTGACATTTCAAAAGTTAACCATCCACGTTAGGGCTCTAACCTCTTTCAGTTATCAGAGCTGGGCCAATTCCCTAATGTCAAGCCCTACATATTGGCTGAACTTTGATGTAGTTATGTCCTCCACCTGCCTGCTCCACATCATACCTAAGTTCAAGTAGGTGGAAAACTTCCAGATTTCCTCCACGGTCTTGAAGGTGATGAGGAACTGAGCCTTCTGGGACTGGATACCCACCAACCTGGCTGAGAGGTCCTGGGTAAAGAGAACAGTGAGAACACCTGGGGTGACAGCGTCTTGTTAATGATCTCATAGACACGCAAAATGCTTCGTATGAATTTCTTGATTGTGGCATTGATTTGTTTTTATACCACAAAAAAAAAAAAAAAAAAAAAAAGGAAACAACCTAAATGTCCATCAATAGGAGACTGGTGAATTATGATTCATCCACGCAATGGAATATTATGATATTACGCAGCCATAAAAAAGAATGAGGAAATTCTTGGTGCTCTGACACAGTTCCAAATATACGCTGCTAAATGGAACAGCCACAACAGAAAGAAAGCAAGGTGCAAAGAATACCTTTTGTGTTAAAAAAAAAAAAAAAAAAAGGTGTATAAGGGAAGGGGAAGGATAGATAATAGAAGGCACCTTGAAAGAAACTTTGATTGTGAATCTATGTCTAATGAGTATTTTCATAAAGCTGACAGGAAAACCAAATTACACAAAAACAAAAATCATCCACAATCCCCCCTCCTAGAGATCATCGATGTTAACACCCTTGCGTATTAACTCTGAATCCTTTTTCCTCTCTGTGAGTTTGGAAGTAACTATTTTTATATAAGCAGAATTACATTATGTAAGTTGTTTTGTAATCTTTTGTAACTAAATAATATTTTGTGAACCAGCTCCCTTGTCGGTAAATAGCCTGCATTCTTCTTAATGGTTACGTATGTCATTGCTACATTGATATAATTAATTCTTAACATTGCCTTATGGTTAGACATTTGAGTTGTTTTAATTTTCTTACCATCCTAAACAGTACGGTGATAAACATCCTAGAGTTAAATCTTTGTACACATCTTTGATAGTCTTGACGCAAGTTATTCTGAGATGTGCATTTGGGAATGTAGACATCCATGTTTTCAATCCTAAAATGCGGGGGCCAAACTGCCCTCCAGAAAGGCTGTGCTAGGCCAGTTTGCATGCTCCCCCACCCCAGTTTTTTTAATAACTGAGAAAACAGGCCTGAACCACTATGCAGGCTTGGTTTTCCCTTAAAATCTTTTCCTGTTGCTTGTCCAAGCTTCTAGAGTTGACTATAAGGACAGATGGCCATAACATCCTTTCTCCCCCAGACCAGGTCCTGCCATCAAAGATCAACCCCCAGAATACTGTTCTGGGAGAATCCTGTGGAAAGAAGAGGATAGAAAGAGAGGTTATCTACCCTGTGGATAGAAGAGAAGAGAACAGGAGAGAGAAAGAGCCCTCAGGTCAACAAAGTCAAAACGCTGGGGTTCTCCCATACCAGGCCCCAGGAGTCCCCAGATCCTTGGAGGATGTCGATCCTGTTGCACAGGGAATGGGCTCTAGATAAAAATTGATTTCTGGGAGATTCATCAATGGTCAGGCACCTCACAAAGATCTTTATGAACATTGCCTCATTTACTCACAATAACCCTGTGAAAAGAGTACGATTACACTACTGAATACATTCTAAGATGCACTTTTCCCACATTTGATCATTTCTGAAACAAGAGAGAAGGAAGCACGGCATCATACTTAATTGGCCATATTTCTTTTCTTTCCTTTGAGGTATATAAGATGTTGGTGCATTTTATAATCAAATGGCACCTCAGATTTAATAGGAAATGGCCCTCTCCACGTCAACAAGGGCCAGGCACAGACAGGTTAAGCAATCTGCCCATGGTCACCTGTGTGTGTGCCGTGGCACCTTGGCTGGAGCTGAGATCCAGCTGACTCCAGGTCTCAGTTCTGGCACACAAGTTTGCCTGGCTCAATCCTCAACCCAGCAGACCACCTGGCTCAATCAAACCCAGCTCTTGCCCACGCCAAGAGTGACTCAAATTTTTAAAAAAACTATGGTGCCAGTTAGCAGCTCGTGCCTCCAAGTTTCTGAATTCTGGAAATTAAAAAAAAAACACTACTATTTATAATTTATCTACTATTTATGGAGTATATACCACCACCCAAGCAAAGCCAAGCTCTCTACAGATACTGACTCACTGACTCCTCCCAACAAACCAAACACTTTCTTTCTTTTTTTTTTATACGTGACAGATTAATAGAACACATTTCCCTTTATAATTTGTATCAAATTAATTCAGGGACTGTAAAAATAACTAGAACATATTAGTTTATTACATAAGGTAATATTCTCTTTATCCCACCTCTAGTTGCGACAATTTTTAACCATTTCTGACTTTGGCTCTCCTAGTAAGTCCCTCCTAAGCTGTAAATAACTTGGCCATACCCTTCTTCCTTGGTGTAACAACTGAAGATACTAGCTACCCACTATGAAAGAGGACGAATTGGTTTTTTACTTCAATGCCTTTTTCCCTCCCATTCTAAAATGTATAGTTACTAATTTTTGATTGACAATTTTGGTAATTTAAAAAAATACATATTTATTGGTTACCAGTGTTGAGGAAAGGGGACAGAGGAGAGTTATTGTTTAGTAGGTACAGAGCTTCCATTTGGGATGATGGAAAAGTTCTGGAATGAACAGTGATGATGGTTGCATAACAATGTGAGTGCACTTAATGTCACCGAATTACACACTGAAAATAATTAAAGTTGAGAGTTTATGTTATGCATATTTTATCACAATCAAAAGCAATAAAATTCCAATTAAAAAAATTAATTTCATTTTTTTTAAAGTATACTTGATAGACATGATAACGATTCCCATCCTACACAGGTAAGTAACTTGTAGAAGGTCAAACAAATAACAGTGTCAGATTTGAAACCGTTTTCTCTGACTCTGCAACTCCTCGCCAGCTTCGGAGTGCTGCCTATTCTTGTTGGGCAGAAAATATGTACATTTTCATTCATTGTTTCCTTCAGTCAGCCCTGTTCTTGAGGGCCTACTTTGTTCCCGGCGCTGTCCCAGGTGCTGGTGAACCTTGTAGCCGCCCACGAACACAAGGCAGGCTCAGAATTGCACCCTTCCATCCAAGCTCACCTTAAACAGTGCACGCACCTCCTGGTCCTCATTCTCCAGTGCCCAGAGCCGCCTCCTGGCTGCTTCCTGCAGGGGGCCGTTTACACACCTCCTGGAGCGGCTCTTCACACTGAAGGAGAGGGTCAGATCTTAAAGAGAAGAGAGAGAGAAATGCAATCAGGTCAGGCTGGAAATGCAATAAAAGGGAAGAAAGAATTAGATGAACCCCAATGCTTCCCACACCTAAACCTTAAATTGGTATCCTCATTAATTAGAGATTACAAGTACTCTTAACTACCTAACAATCTTCTGAGCACCTTTTGAAAAATGTCCCCCAAGGCAGAAAAGAAAAAGAAAAGGCTGAAGCCCCAGCATGTTCTGGAATCCCAGGAGTTGCCGTTGGTTATTCCTGCTTTGAACAAGGTATATTTCTACGCTGCCTGGCACTGAGTGCCGACACAAACAGGTAGACATATATTGCCTCCTGTGAATGATCTGTGAAAGTTTTGAACAAATACCAACTTATCCATTCATAGGGAAATGTATTAATATGTCAAATGTATGATATGTCATAGATATTATGTACTTTATATACTATGCATACACCATATGTTTTTCTCTAAACCATTTCTTTCTAATAATGTTTCTATTAATGTTTGTCAGGGTAACTGGTAATAAAGTCTACCTTTAATTTCTTCAAAATGCACATTTATTCAACCACTATTGCGAGCAGAAGCTGCTTCAGGCGCTGGGGTATCACAGGAACAAAATAGACACGGTCCCTGTTCTCACAGAGCTTGTATTCTAGGCAAGTAACCCATTGGGTGAACACAATAATTTCAGATGGAGAAAAGTGCTACAAACTGAACGCAATCAGGCGAACAGACAGAGGGACCAAGCACTTGGAGGCTGAGGTATGCCTTTGAATAGTGTTGTGAGGAAAGGTCACCCTGAGGAGGTTCATCTTATAACCGAACTTTGCCACATGCCTTCTTTAGACAATAAGTAGCCATCTTGTTAATAATTAGCAAACGCAAGGAGCCAAAAAGGCATTGGACTGCATAACCATGGAGGTCTTTCTTCTAAGCCTAACTTGCAGGGACTTTGCAAATCCCTGAGCACTTTAAAGACGGCCCCTCTCATGCTGACCTGGGTAACACAAGGCAGCCTGGAATCCTACCTGTAAGAGGCCCATTTTTAAACTAGAAGTCCTGAAAATGTTGTGGCTGCCGATCGGCTCCAACAGGACACGCCCAACTGACCTGACATTGGTATGAACTGCGGGTGGATGTGTGTTCCACTCCGTTCCTCCCTGGCCTGTGATCTAATCTCATCCAAGCCGTCCATCTTCAGCCGAGCGGATCCAGTCTTCTGGTAGCCTCACTGATCAGCGCGCTGACCTCTCGGAGGAGGCAGGAGGCGAAGCCCAGGGAGGCGGAGTCACACAGACCTGGGCTCAAGGCTGGGCTCCGCGCTGGCTAACCGCCATGCCCAACAGTTAATTACCTCTCTACACTTGACTTTTCTCACTAGCAAAATGACTTGTCGAATAACCTATCTCACACAGCTTTTAAGAGGCTTACAAATGAGATTATGCATATAAAGCTTTTTGTTCAGGGCCTCCAACATAGCAAATACTCACTTAACACCTTAAGCGCTGGCTCTTGACCCTCACAAACTTCCCACCCCCACCCCAGTGCTACAGCAATTTCTGATCTCTCTGCTCTCATCTTGTCACACCTGTAATCAACCTTGACTCTGATTCTGGGATGCCTTTTTGCCAAGCCCATCGGTCCTGTCCTTCCAAAGCCTGACCCAAACTCCCTTTTAGAATCTCTTGCAATAGCCCCGAACGAATGACAGTCCTTTCAGTGGGGATCTCCTTGCCCTGCATATGGATCCGTGGATATGTCACTCAAAAGACTGGATTTAAATAAGCAAACTGCTTTTGAGATCCCAACAGGTGAGAGCCATCTGTGAGAGCCTCCTGTCTGGGATCCTACAGCGCCCTCAGCATGACCAGACCGGGGAATAAATCAAGTTCACTCCAGTGTTAGTGTGAAGTGCATTTTGTCATTTTTTAAAAATCTTTCTGAAAACTGGTCGTTTAATCATGCTAATGTATCTCATTGATTTTGTCTACACCTCTTCTGCATAAAAGAGAGCTTGGCCGCTGGAGCAAAGTGTCCCCTTCTCACTCCGTGACTTTCCTGGAAACAGCATCCTGGAGGAAAACACTGAAAGATGGAAGAGAGCAGCCCCGGTTGGATAAATTTCACCTACACGTACCCTCTGTTCATTGGCCTTCATGCATTGAGAAGGCAAAATGCTGACTCCACTGCCTTCAGGAAACAACAGATGGCAAGTTACCTTTTTTTTCCAGGATGGCCCAAGCTGACAGACAAATAAGCAGACTGACACAAGAACAAGAAAGGGCAAGGTTTTTCTCATCGTCAGCCCAGCAGTTGGACAGAATTGAAAAAATAATAGTAATAAAAATAAAGAACCTGTAATGACAAGTAAGCAATATCCATTCACCTAGTTCATGTCGCTTGTAACATTCATAATGCAAATCTTTTTCGCAAATCTAACACTCGTATGCCAGACAGGAGCACGTGCTTGGAGCGGCAATGAAGCACGGTGGTTATGAACAACGACCCAGGTTTGATTGCTTTTCTCGTCACCTACTAGCTTTGCAGTGGTGGGGAAGTTGCCTTTCTCTCTGGGACTCTGCCACCTTTGCAATGGGGAGTTTGGCGGCACCTCCTAGAGGTGAGCACGTGAGAATGAGACGCGATCACTTAGCACATGCTTGACACACGATTTGCCCTCAAAAATGGTCCCTGATGATATACTTTCTTTAGTACAGCAAATATATATGGAGCTCCTAATACGTGCTGGATCGTGAAGAGCTTTGAGTGTCAGCCTGAGAAGCTTTAACTTAATCCTGCAGGCAATGGAGAGAGCACCGGAAGATTTGTGAGCAAGTGAATGTCATAGTCAAGGCCATGCCCACAACGATGCATTTTGTGGTGGTGCCTAGAAAGGATAAGAGGAAGGGAGCTTGCAGATGGGAGACATAAGGAGGTTACTGTGGTATTCGACATGGATAATATTTGTTTCAACAAATAGGTCTTCTCTTTAGGGTTTAAATACCTGGAGTCATATTCTGTGACAGGAAACATTTTTCCTTGTCTTCAGATGAGGCTATAACCTCACTCGATATGGTTGGATCCTTGGAAGGAGTTTCTTTACCTAGAGGAGAGCAAGTGAAAGATCATTTGTGTGGGTGTAAGCAAGATAGAAGCATGGACTGTAAGTCCTTGTCAAGTGACAATTTTTTCTCCAGGGCTGGTGGCATGGAAGAATTCTCACTGCTTGCACCATTACCTTATAATTATTTAGTACTCAACTGTTATCAAAGGCCTGTCACACATGCTCCCTCAATCCTGCAGTGGCCTGGGTGCCCCTGTTTTATTTAAAATAAACAGGGGCGCCTGGGTGGCTCAGTCGGTTGAGGTTCCGACTTCGGCTCAGGTCATGATCTCATGGTCTGTGAGTTCGAGCCCCGCGTCGGGCTCTGTGCTGAGAGCTCGGAGCCTGGAGCCCGCTTCAGATTCTGTGTCTCCCTCTCTCTCTGACCCTCCCCTGCTCATGCTCTGTCTCTCTCTGCCTCAAAAATAAATAAACATTAAAAAAATTTTTTTTAAATAAACAGAACAGATTCGTGCTCACACGTCAGACTGGGTCCCCTGGCTGAGTACCCTGAAGATGCTCATTCTGTGTTGAGCCTTCAAGGTCATTATAGATCTGAGGTCCATGGGTGGATCACAGAAGTGTTACAGCAGAGCAGGACAGAGTGGTATCATTAGGGAGATGACTGAGGCATGCATGGTTGTCATGGACCTGAAATGTACGATGGTCCCCAGACTGTCTGCCCACTAGAGTCCTGTATGAGATCTCCAAAATGTTCCTGTCTTTGCAGCTGTAGAATTGGAGTGAAAGGAGAAGCAAGAGGGTCATGGCATAGGCTAGGGTTAGGAAGGAGGCTATTTTGATGGCAGAGAGTCGAAAAGAGAAGCGAATACAGCCATAAAGCACGGGGCAATGGTTATAAAAGAATAGAAGGCCATTTCACAAGTATCACTGGGAAATGTGGGCCTCCTTTGTGGTATCCCGAAAATACAAGAGAACTCATTGACACATTACTTGTGTGGTTACTCTGTTCCTTTGACCGCGAAACTGCTCAAGGACTATCCCATGGGATCAGCATATTATGAGCACTACCTTCTCCTGGAAAGAGGGGTTAGGAATCTTGGCTCAACCACTCTGTGGGAGGCACTCAGTTAATTCTCCCAGTTTCTTCAACTGTAAAACTGTGCTAGGTCAGGCTCAAGTAGACCTACCAGCTTCCCATTCTGGACCTGTTCTTCTACTGATGCAGCCCAAGAGTGATAAGGGACCAGCAATCACACTCCATCCACTCACTGCTGATTGGTGCCGAACCCAGATTCTCACACTGCTGCCAGGGGTCTTGGCCTCCACTCCCTGCCTATGCAGCAAGATTTTGAGGCCCGGGTGGAGGACCTTCCATTTCTTCATAGCAGGAGCAGTTAGCACATTTGGAGGTGATGTATAGGGAGAATGAAATGGATTTGGCTTTGAATAGGCAGGAGGAGGGGCCCGTCAACTCACAGCCTTTCATCCAGTCCATCTTGTTAGGCATTCAGTGCTGAAAGCAACTTAGCTGGAAGGCTGGCTGGCAGTCATGAGCTATCGAGCTATCGTTGAACAGGATTATTTTGTGGTTCTGCTCCCAGGAACCAAAGGTAACGGTAGCAAAAAGCCACAGGCTTGGGAATCGTGAGATAAGAGGTTGAGCACAAATCAGATTCTCCCACACCCTAGCTAATGACCTTGGGCAAGACATTTCACCCATCCATTTTCCGAGGCTTCACTTTGCCACTCATAAATGTCAGACTGATCTAAGTTAGTGTTTCTCAACTCTGACTGCCCACTTGAAGCACTCAGATGGGTTTTTAAATAGCAGTGCCTAGGCCACATCTCCAGAAATGCTGACTTACTTGCTTCCTAGTGCAGCCCAGTCATAGATATTCTTTTAAGTTCTCCAAGTGATTCTAATTTGGCCCAGTGTTGGGAACCATACACCTAGACTGGTGCTTCTCAAACTTGAATGTGTGTATGAATTGCCTGGGGATATTGATAAAATTTAGATTCTGTCTCAACTAGGTTGAAAGCCTACGGTTCTGCCTGTCTAATGTGCTCCCTAGTGGAGCTCCTGCTGGTCCCAGGAAAACACTTGGAGTGGCGGCCTGCTTCTCTACTCTGAGACACTGAAAACTGATTGACTAGAGACCAGAGACTATAACAAACCCACAAGCATCTTTTTTTCTTTTTTTGTTCTTTTTTTGGTCGTCTCTTTTCTTTTCCTCCTCCCAACCCCCAGAACAGTGAATTTTTTAAAGTTCAAATTTGAATTCCTTGACATCATTTAGAAACTGGGATACTCTCAGAGAGGGAAGGAGGCAAACCATAAGAGACTCTTAAATACTGAGAACAAACTGAGGGTGGATGGGGGGTGGGGTGGGGAGAGGGGAAAGTGGGTGATGGGCATTGAGGAGGGCACCTGTTGGGATGAGCACTGGGTGTTGTATGGAAACCAATTGGACAACAAATTGTATAAAAAAATAAATAAAAATAAAATAAAGTAAAACATATATTGATCATTGAAAAAAAAAAAGAAACTGGGATATTCTACATAGCCTAGATGCTTGGCTTCGCTTTGAAAACTGGAAGATCTGTAGCTCAGGGCCCTCATGTGACAGCAGTCAGCTGGAGCCCAGTGGTTGCTGCCCCTCTATGGGAATTTGTTCTTCTCTGGCCACCAGCATCCCCACATTGTCAAATTTACTCATTTACACCTGGTTCCAGCAAGCTTTGTCCTGATTGTAAGACTGCATGAAAAGAAACAACAGCCTAAGGATGTTGAATGCCTGTGAGGTAAGTCCATCTCGAAGGAGTAAGTTCATGGCCACCATTTTGCATTCCTATCAGCAGTGTGAGAGAGTTCCAGTTGCTCCATACCCTCACCAACACTTGATATTATCTTCTTTTTAAATTTAGCCTTTCCAAAAGTGTGCGGTTTTATCTCATTGTTTCAATTTACATTTCCTCAATAACTAATGGTGTTGAACATTTTTATGTTCTTATTTGCCATCCATATATTTTCTTTTTTTCCCCATTCATGATTTTATTTTTATTTTTATTTTTTTTTGCTTTAAACAATTTTTTTAATCTTATTTTTTAAAATTTACATCCAAGTTAGTTAGCATATAGTGCAACAATAATTTCAGGAGTAGATTCCTTAGTGCCCCTTACCCATTTAGCCCATTCCCCTTCCCACAACCCTTCCAGTAACCCTCAGTTTGTTCTCCATATTTATGAGTCTCTTCTGTTTTGTACCCCTCCTTGTTT